>NW_027467617.1:122500-138974 GCF_046742065.1 Oratosquilla oratoria | reverse complement strand
TATATTATACATTATATTATTTGTTATTTATTATATATTATATGTATTATATATTATTATATTATATATTACAAATTATATATTGTACATTATATATTCATTATATTATATATTAAAATTATATATTATATATTATATATTATATAATTATATTTTATATTATATATTATTATTACATATTATATATTATATATATATTACATATTATATAATATATATTAATATACTATATATTATCTATTATATATCATTTTTATATATATCATATATTATTTATTTATATAAATATTATATATTTTATTTTATATAAATATATTATATATTATATATTATATATTATGTAATTATATTATATATTCTATATTATATGTTGTATATTATATATTATATTTTATATATTATATTTACATATTTCTCTATATATATATTATATATATATATTATATCTTACATATTATATTATATATTATTATTATATATTATATATTATATATCATATATTATATGTTATATATTATACATTAATATTATATATTATATATTATATATTATATATTATATAAATATATCATAATGTCATATATATTTTAATATATATTATATATTATATATGATATATTATATATCATATATAATACAATATTAATTACATATATATTATATATTATATATATTATATATTGTATATTATATATTATCTATTATATATTATATAATTTTATACTATATATTATAAATATTATGAATCAATATATTATGTATTATATATTATATATTATATATTATATATTAATATATTATATATTACATATTATATATTATATATTATATATCATATATTATATAATATATACTATATATTATATATTATTATATTATAAATATGGTTATATATTGTATACTAATATTAATATTTATATATTATATACTATATATTGTATATTATATACTATACATTATATATTATAATCATATATCCATGTATTATATATTATATATTATATATTATTATGTTACATTTATTATATATTATATATTATATATTATATATCATATATTATGTATCATATATTATATATTATATGTTATCTGTTATATATTTTTATATAGAATATATTCTATATTATATATTATGGTATTATATATTTATATATTATATCTATTTATATTAATATAATCATATGTTATATATTATATATATTTATATTATACTATATATTGCATATTGTATATATTATATTGTATATTATATATTGTATATTGTATATTATATTTTATGTTTTTATATTATCATATATGTAAATTAAAATATTGCATATTATATATTATATATTATATATTATATATTATACATTATGTATTATATATCATATATCATATATTATATTATTATATATTATATATTATATATTATTATATCATTTATCATATATTATATATTATATATTCATATATTATATATTATATATTATGTATTATATATTATATATTATATATTATATTATATACTATATATTATATATTATGTATCATATTTTATATATTATATATTATATTTCATATATTATATATTATGTATTAAATATATTATATATTATATTATATATTATATATTAATATTATATATTATATATTATACATTATATATTATATATTATATAATATATATTATATATTATATATTATATATTATATATTATGTATATTGTATTATATATTATATATTATATGTTATTATTATATATTACATATTTATTATATATTATATATTATATATTAATATAATATTATGTATCATATATTATATATTATATAATATTGTATATTGTATATAACATTATATATTATATATAAAAACATATTTACATATTATATATCATATTCATATATCATATATTCTTATATTATATATTTATATATATATTAAATATTATATATTATATATTGTATATTATATAATATCATATAATATATAATGTATATTATATTATATATATATATATATTATATATTATATAATATATTATATATTATATATTATAATTTATATATTATATATTATATATTATATATTATATACTATATATTATATAATATATATATATATTATGTATTACATAAAACATTATATATTATATATTATATATTTTATTTATATATTATATATTATGTTATATATTATATATTATATATTATATATTATATAATATATATTATACATTATATATTATATATTATATATTATATTGTATATATATTATATAATTATATATAACATATTATATATATTTATCTATATTATATTATATTTTTATAAACTATTATATTTATACCTTATATGTAATATATATTATATATTGACAAAAATATTATAATGAGAACACAGGAGTCCCTTGGTCTTGAGGTTTATTCCTGAACTAGGTTTCCGCAGGTATGCCTTTTTCAAAGGAAACTAGTCAGGAATAAACTCAAGACCAAGACTCCTGTGTTTCCTATTCCGCTTACATCAACCTGTCAGAATGTCTCAATATTATTATAATATATATCATATATTATATTTTATATATTTTATATTATATATATTTTAAGTATTATATAATATATATTATATATTATATATCATATATTAAATATTATATTTCATAGCATATATAATACATTATATATTATATATCATCATGTCATATATTATAAATTATATATAATATATTAAATATTATATATTATATACTAAATATTATGTATTGTATATCATATATTGTATATTATATATTATTTATTGTATATTATATATTATATATTATATATTATATATTATATATTACATATTATATATTATATATCATATATTATATATTATCTATTATATATTTTATATTATAATATTATATTTTTATATATTATATAATTATATATCCATATATTATATATTATATATTGTATATTAAATATTATATATTATATATTATATATTGCATATTGTATATTGTATATTGTATGTTGTATGTTATATATTATATATTATATATCATATATTATATATCATATACTATATATTATATATTATGTATTATATATTATATATTATATATTATATACTATATATTACATAGTATATAATATATATTATATATTATATATTATATATTATAAATTATATATCATATTATATATTATATATTATATATCATATATTTTATATTATATATTATAAAGTATATATCATATATTATATATTATATATTACATATTTGTTATATATTATACATTATATATTATATTTTACATATTTTGTATTAAATAATATATTATATATCATATATTATATATTATATATTATATATTATATATTATGTAATAAATATTATATATTATATATTATATATTAAATATTATATATTATATATTATATATTATAATTTATATATTATATATTATATATTATATATTATATATCATATTATATATATTATGTATTCTATATTATAAATTCTATATTCTATATGATATATTATATATTATATAAATATATATTACACATCATATATTATATATTATTAAATATACGTTTTTACACTATATATTATATATGATATATTATATATCATATTATATAATATATATTGTATATTATATATTATGTATTATTATTGTATTTTATATATAATATATTATATATTATATATTATATATTATATATTATCTATTATATATAATACATTATAAATTATATATTATATATTATATATTTTATATTATATATTATATATTATACACTATATATTACATATTATATATTAGTTATATATTATATATTATATATTATAATATCATATATTATATATTATCTATTATATATAATATATTATATATTATATACTATATATTATATATTATATATTATGTATTATTTATTAAATATTATATATTATTTATTAAATATTATATATTATATATTATATATTATATATTCTATGTTTATATATTATATATATTATATTATATATAGTATAATATATATTATATATTATATATAGTATATTATATATTATATATTATATATTGTATATTGGGTATTGTATTTCATATATTATATATCATATATTATATACTATATAACGTATATCATATATTATATACTATATATTATATACTATATACTATATATTATATATGATATATTATATTATTTTATATTATATTTTATATAATCGTATATTATATATCGTATATTATATATCGTATATTATATATCCGTATATTATATATCGTATATTATATATCGTATATCGTATATCGTATATCGTATATCGTATATCGTATATCGTAATATTATATATCGTATATTATATATCGTATATTATATATCGTATATTATATATCGTATATTATATATCGTATATTATATATCGTATATTATATATTATATATTATATATTATATATTATATATCATATATTGTATATCGTATATCGCATATCGCATATCGCAAATCTTATATCATATATCATATATTGTATCTCTCTCATATATCTTTCTCTTATATCTATCTCATATATCTCTCTCATATCTCTCTCATATATCTCTCTCACATCTCTCACATATATCTCTCTCATATCTCTCTCACATATATCTCTCATATACTCTCAAATATCTGTCTCAAATATCTCTCTCTCGTATCTCTAATATATCTCTCATATCTCTCACATATATCTCTCATATCTATCAAATATCTCATATATCTCGTATATCTCGTATATCTCATATCTCTCATATCTCATATATCTCATATATCATATATATTATATATATCATATATATCATATATCAATATATATCATATATATCTTATATATCATATATATCATATTGTATATCATATATATCATATATATTATATATATACTATATACTATATACTATATACTATATACTGCATACTATATACTGCATACTATATACTGCATACTATATACTGCATACTATATACTGCATACTATATACTGCATACTGCATACTGCATACTGCATACTGCATACTGCCATACTGCATACTGCATACTGCATATTATATATTATATATTATATATTATATATTACATATTATATATTACATATTATATATTACATATTACATATTACATATTATATATTATAATATGTAATATATAATATGTATATTACATATTTACATATTACATATTACATATTACATATTACATATTACATATTGTATATTACATATTGTATATTACATATTGTATAATACATATTGTATATTACATATTGTATATTACATAGTATATTACATAGTTTATTACATATTGTATATT
Organism: Oratosquilla oratoria; assembly: GCF_046742065.1. Taxonomy (NCBI): domain Eukaryota; kingdom Metazoa; phylum Arthropoda; class Malacostraca; order Stomatopoda; family Squillidae; genus Oratosquilla; species Oratosquilla oratoria. The sequence continues at coordinate 133,642 of NW_027467617.1, read as the reverse complement.
ACATATTGTATATTACATATTGTAATATTACATATTATATATTACATATTACATATTACATATTGCATATGGAATATTGCATATGGAATATTGCATATTACATATTGCATATTACATATTTATATATTATATATAAATATATAATGTACAATATATAATTTGTAATATATAATATATGATATATAATACATATATAATATATAATAAATAACATATAATATATAATATATAATATATAATATATAATATAGTAACATATAACATATAATATACAATATAAAATATAGAATATATAATATACAATACATAATATACAATATACAATATACAATATACAATATGTAATATGTAATATGTAATATGTAATAATGTATTATGTAATATATAATATATAATATATTATATATTATATATTATATATTATATATTATATATTATATATTATATATTACAAATTATATATTGTACATTATATATTATATATTATATATTATATATTATATATTATATATTATATATTACATATTATTTATCATATATTATATATTACATATTAATATATTACATATTATATATTACATATTATATATTATAATATATATTTACATATTATATAATATATATTATATATTATATATCATATATTATATATCATATATCATATATCATTTATCGTATATCGTATATCGTATATCGCATATCGTATATCGTATATCGTATATTGTATATTGTATATTGTATATTATATATTATATATCATATATCATATATCATATTAAGTTATATATTATATATTATATATTATATATTTTCTATTTAATATTATATATTATATATTATATATTATATACTATATATTATATATTTTATAAATATATTATATATTATATATTATATATTACACTGGGGAACAAAATTCAACTTTTTGTCAGTTGCATACATTTTGAGACCTGTTTCTGGGTAAATTGAGGTCACTGGTTTCAAATATGGCACCGGTTTTTTTCTATCGGGTCTAGTTTTGTTGCAGTGAGTTACCTCCCATTTGCTACTCTATATAGTTAGAACTACCATATACTACTGCTAAAAATCTAAACCAGCACACAGAGAGGAATTACCAAACACGTAGAATTAATTTTTAATTACTTTTATTTACCTTGACAAGCATTTTTTTTGGATCCATTAGTTGCTTTGTGAACTATTTCAGATTTATTCAGGCACAAACTTGCGTTTAATGGACTGTCTTGAATATCGCTTCTCAGTGCATTCTCGCTGAATGCTCCAGCAATAGTCCGCCATCATGTGAATGTTCCAGCGACCTTGATACCTGTCTTCCATGACTTTGATATCCTGGTGAAAGCGTTCACCTTGCTTATCACTCACGTCCCCTAAGTTTGCCGGAAACAGTTCAAGATGACTGTTCAAGACATGCACCTTAATGCTCATGTTGCAACCTAACATGAAAACTTTCCATCAAAGATTCAACGAGCTCTTTATAGTCCTCTGATTTCCTGTTTCCAAGAAAGTTCCTTACAACAGAAACGAATGCTCCCCATGCATTTTTCTCAACATCAGTCATGGATTGAGTGAAGGCTTGGTCTTTAATCAGCGTCCTAATTTGAGGGCCGTCGAAAATACCTGCTTTGAGTTTTTCTAGCGTTAAACCAGGGAACACTTCACACAGATACTTAAAACAGTCACTGTCATTATCGAGCGCCTTGACAAACTGTTTCATAAGGCCCAGCTTGATGTGAAGGGGCGGGAAATTTTTTTTTTCACTTTCCACTAGGGGTTCATAAATGATGTTCTTTTTCCCAACATTGAGGCTTTCCCTAACTGGCCATTCCTTCTGAATCCAGTGTCTGTCTTTGGCTCTGCTGTCCCAGAGGCAGATAAAGCAAGGAAATTTTGTATACCCACCTTGCTGTCCTAGCAAAATTTTTACCATTTTTAGATCAACACAGATGATCCATTTGTGTTCTTCATATTTGAGTAGCTCCAAAACAGTTTTGATGTGTTCATATTTTTCTTTCAGGTGTACTGAGTGTCCTATGGGTATTGCGCCAAAGATGTGTGCCTATATGTAATAAAACACTTCAGACTCCGCTTAGAGCTATCTATAAAGAGGCGCCACTCTTTCGGATCATAACCTGGAGCTCCCAATCGCGGTGACTAAATCCAGGAATATCACAACAGTAGACGAAGTCAAATTTAGATATCAAAGAACTGTAAGAGGTTCTTTTCTCTGTTGCGAAAGAATGTTACCTTTGTGTCTATTTTCAGCAAGTTTTTATCTTTTAACCGTGAAGCCAACAATTCTAACAGTTTTTTAGACAGACCCAGATCTCGAACTAAGTCATTGAGTTCTGCTTGGCTAAATGTTTCCAGTTCTGTTGATATGCCTGCAAAATCTAAGTCATTTCTGTTAGTTGACTCCTCTGTGACCTCAGTGTCACATTCACTGTCAGATTCAACAGAAGCAAGTTGAGTGAAGATAGGGTTTGGAACATCATCTGAATGGGGCACGGGCCTGATTGCTGAATCTAGACTAGGGTATGTGATAAGATGACGAGTTTTACTAGTGAAACCAGCAACACGAGTCACGCAAAAGTAACAGTCTGTGACATGGTCCCGTGGCTCACGCCATATCATCGGAATACCGAATGTTATTTTGTCTTTTCCTTTAGTCCATTGACGCAAGTTTTCTTCGCAGGAATGACATACCTTATGCGGTGCCCATGGTTTGTCTTGATCTCCAAGTTTCACTTTAAAGTAGCAAAAGTAAGCTCTCTTCACAAATTCACTAATGTTCCTTCTTTGCTTTGGAGCTGGCAATGCACCACAAATGTAGCAGAATGAATCCGGGCACGTCACACATTTCCTTCTACTTGCTATAGAGGCCATGTTTCCTTTGATTGAAGTCAACACTGTTTACAGAATGATCACACCTGGAAAAGAAATAAAATAATTGTTTTAATGAAATAAAATAATAATGCACACACAAATCTATATTTGACGCACTGATGTAATTAAGAATAGTATTTGATGAATGTAAACTAATATGCTTATTACCTCCCTTTGCTATTTTCAGAACATGTCACCTGATATGTAAATTGCCGCGTACCATCAAAACTAGACCTGATCTGCACAAACGAATGCCATTTTCAGAATCTGTGACCTCAAATCTACCAGAATCAAGTGTCAGAACTAATGCAACCGAAAGTGTGTTCCCCAGTGTTATATATTATATATCATATATTATATATTATATATTATATATTATATATTATATATTATATATTATATATTATATATCACATATTATATATTATATATTATATATTATTATATATTATATATATAATACTATACTATATATTATATATTATGAATCATATATTATGTATTATATATTATATATTATATATTATATATTATATATTATATATTATATATTATATATTATATATTATATATTATATATCATATATTATAATAATATTATACTATATATTATATATTATATATAATAAATATGTTATATATTGTATACTATATATTATATATTATATATTATATACTATATATTATATATTATATACTATACATTATATATTATATATCATATATCATGTATTATATATTATATATTATATATTATATATTACATATCATATATAATATATTACATATTACATATCATATATTATGTATCATATATTACATATTATATGTTATCTGTTATATATTATATATATTATTTTATTATATATTATATATTATATATTATATATCATATGTTATATATTATATATATTATATATTACATATGTATTGCATATTGTATATTATATATTGTATATTATATATTGTATATTGTAATATTACATTTTATGTTTTATATATCATATATTGTAAATTATATATTGGCATATTATATATTATATATTATATATTATACATTAAATATTATATATCATATATCATATATTATATATATATTATATTATACATTATATATTATATATCATTTATCATATATTATATATTATATATCATATATTATATATTATATATTATATATTATATATTATATATTATATATTATATATTATATATTATATTATATACTATATATTATATATTATGTATCATATTTTATATATTATATATTTATATATTATATATTATATGTTATATATTATATATTATATTTCATATATTATATATTTATGTATTGAATATCATATTATATATGATATATTATATATTATATATTATATATTATATATTATGTACTATGTATGATGTGTTATGTATTATGTATTATATATTAATATATTATATATTATATGTTATATATTACATATATATTAAATATTATATATTATACATTATATATTATGTATCATATATTACATATTATATTGTATATTGTATATAACATATTATATATTATATATAACATATTATATAATATATATTATATACTATATATTACATGTTATATATTATATATTATACATTATATATTCTACACTATATATAATATATAATGTATATTATATATTATATATTATATTTTATATATTATATATTATATATTATATATTATATATTATATAATATATATTATATATTATAATTTATATATTATATGTTATATATTCTATATTTATACTATATATTATATAATATATATTATATATTAAGTGTATTACATATTAAACATTAAATATTATATATTATATATTTTATATTATATATTATATATTATATAATATATATATCATATATTATATATTATATATTATATATTATATATTATATATTATATATTATATTTTATGTATTATATAATATATATTATTTATTATATATCATATATTATATATTAAATTTCATATAGCATATATTATACATTATATATTATATATCATATATCATATATTATATATTATATATAATATATTAGATATTATATGTTATATACTATATATTATGTATTGTATATCATATATTATATATTTTATATTATGTATTGTATATTATATATTATATATTATATATTATATATTATATATTACATTTCATATATATTATCTATTATATATTTTATATTATATATTATATGTTATATATTATATATTATATATCATATATTATATATTATATGTTATATATTATATATTATATATCATATATTATATATTATATATTGTATATTAAATATTATATATTATATATTATATATTGCATATTGCATATTTTATATTCTATATTATATATTATATATTATATATTATATATTATATATTATATATTATATATTATATATTATATATCATATATCATATATACCATTTATCATATATTATATATTATATATTATATATTATATATTATATATTATATAATTTATATTTTATATTATATATTATGTTATATATTATATATTATATATTATATATTATATATATTATATATTATATGTTATATACTATATATTACATAGTATATACTATATATTATATATTATATATTATATATTATATATCGTATATTATATATTTTATATTATATATCATATATTTTATATTATATATTATAAAGTATATATCATATATTATATATTTATATATATTACATATTTGTTATATATTATACATTATATATTATATTTTTATATATTTTGTATTAAATAATATATATTATATATCATATATTATATATTATATATTATATATTATATATTATATATTATGTATTATATATTATATATTATATATTATCTATTATATATTAGATATTATATATCATATATTAGATATTATATTATTATATATTATATATTATAATTTATATATTATATATTATATATTATATATTATATATTATATATTATATATCATATAATATATATCATATATTCTATATTATAAATTCTATATTCTATATGATATATATTATATAATATATATTACACATATATTATATATTATTAAATATACGTTATACACTATATATTATATATGATATATTATATATCATATATTATATAATATATATTGTTTGTTATATGTTATGTATTATATATTGTATTTTATATATAATATATTATATATTATATATTATATATTATATATTATATAATATATGTTATATATTATATATTATATAATATATATTATATATTACATATTGTATATTATATATTATATATTATATATTTTATATTTTATATTTTATATTATCTATTATCTATTATATATTATACACTATATATTATATATTATATATTATATGTTATATATTATATATTATATATTATATATATATTATATATAATAATATTATGTATCATATGATATGTATTAATTATTATATATTATATATTATATATTATATATTATATATTATATATTATATAATATATATTATCTATTATATATTATATATTATATACTATATATTACATATATATTATGTATTATTTATTAAATATTATATATTATATATTATATATTATATATTCTATGTTATATATTATATATATTTATATATTATATATAGTATATTAATATATTATATATTGTATATTGTATATTGGGTATTGTATTTCATATATTATATATCATATATTATATATTATATATTGTATATTATATATTATATATTAATATTATATATTATATTTTATACATTATATATTATATACTATATATCGTAATATTATATATTATATATTATATATTATATATTATATATTATATATTATATATCTTGTATTATATATCATATATTATATATTATATATTCTATATTATGTATTACGTATTATATATTATATATTTTATATCATATATTATATACTATATTATATACTATATATTATATATTATATACTATATATTATATATTATATATTACATATTATATATTATATATTATGTAATGAATATTATATATTATATATTATATATTATATATTATATATGATATATTATATATCATATATTATATATTATTTATTATATATTATATATCATATATCATATATTACATATTATATATCATATAGTATATATATTACATGTATTATATGTTATATATTATATATTATATATCATATATTATATACTATATATTATATATATATATTATATATTATATATTATATATATTATATATTACATATAATATATTATATATTATATATTATATATTATATATTATATTATATATTATATATAATATATTAAATTTTATATATCATATGTTATATATTATATATTTTATATTATATATTGTATAATATATATTATATATTATATATTATATATTATATATTATAGATTATAGATTATATATTATATATTATATATTATATATTATATATTATATATTATATACTATATATCATAATATATTATTTATCATATATTACATATTACGTATTACATACTATATATTATATATTATATATTATATATTATATATTATATATTTATATATCATGTATTATATATTATATATTATATATTATATATTATATATTATATATTATATATTATATATCATATATTATATATTATATATTATATATTGTATATTATATATTATATATTAAATATATATCTAGGAGGTGCTAAGATGGGAGAGAGGGTTGGAGGGGTGTGGAGTGTTTTCGGTAATGAAATGGGTGGGAATGTTTTTGTGCCTTGTCATTTTTGGCTACCCCCTTTGGTAAGGGGGAAAAAAGCCTTGGTATATGTATGTATGTATGTATGTATATTATATATTATATATTATATATTATATATCATATATTATATATTATATATTATATATTATATATTATATATTATATATTATATATTATATATCATATATTATATATTATATATTATATATTTTATATTATACATTATATATCGTATATTATATATTATATATTATATATTATATATTACATATTATATATTTTATATTGTATATTATATATTATATATTGTATATTATATATATAGTATATCATATATTATATATTATATATTGTATATTGTATATTGTATATTGTATATTGTATTATATATATTATATATCATATATTATATATCATATATTGTATATTATATATTATATATTATATATTATATATAATATTTTATACATTATATATTATATATTATATATTATATATTATATATTATATATTATATATCATATATTATATATTATATATTATATATTATATATTATATATTACGTATTATATAGTGTATATCATATATTATATAATATATTAAATACTGTTTATTATATATTATATATTATTTAGTATATATTGTATGTGATATATTACATATTATATATTATATTATGTAATGTATATTACATATTATATATTATATATAATATATTATATATTATATATTATGTATTATATATTATGTATTATGTATTATATATTATATGTTATATATATATGATATATATTATATATCATGTATTATATATTATATATTATATATTATATATCATATATTATATATGATGTATTATATATTATGTATTATGTATTATACATTATGTATTATATTATATATTATATATAATATATTAAATTTTATATATCATATGTTATATATATTGTATATTATATTATACATTATATATTATATATTATATATTATATATTATGTATTATAAGTTATATATTATATATCATATATCATATATTATATATTATATATTATATATTATATTATATATATTATATATTATATACTATATATCATATATTATATATCATATATTACATATTACATATTACATACTATACATCATATATTATATATTATATATTATATATTATATATTATATATTATATATTATATATTATATATTATATATTATATATCATATATTATATATTATATATTATATATTATATATTATATATTATATATTATATGTTATATATTATATATTGTATATTATATATTATATATTATATATTATATATATATCTAGGAGGTGCTAAGATAGGAGGGAGGGTTGGAGGGGTGTGGAGTGTTTTCGGGGATGAAATGGGTGGGAATGTTTTTGTGCCTTGTCATTTTTGGCTACCCCTTTGGTAAGGGGGAAAAAAGCCTTGGTATATGTATGTATGTATCTATGTATATTATATATTATATATTATATTCTATATATTATATATTATATATTATATATTATATATTATATATTATATATATATTATATATTATATATTATATATTATGTACTATATACTATATATTATATGTTATATATTTCATATTATATATTATATATCATATATTATATATTGTATATTATATACTATATATTATATATTATATATTATATATTATATATTATATATTATATATTATATATTATATATTATAAATCATATATTATATATTATATATTGTATTATATATTATATATTACATTTTATATATTATATTTTATATATTATATATTGTTATATATTATATATATCATATATTATATATCATATAATATATGTTATATACTATATATTATATATTATATATTATATTATATATTATATGTTATATATATATTATATATTATATATTATATATTATATATTACATATTATAAATTATATATAATATATTATATATTATATATTATATATTATATATTATATATTACATAATACATATTATATATTATATATCATATATCATATATATTATATATATTATATATTACATGTTATATATAATATATTATATATTGTATATCACATATTATATATTATATATTATATATTATATATTATATATTATATGTTATATATTATATATTATATATTACATATTATGTATTATATATTATATATTATATATTATATATTATATGTTATATGTTTTATATTATATATTATATATTATATATGATATACTATATATTACATATTATATATGATATATTATATATTATATGTTATATATTATATATTATATTATGTATTACATATAATGTTTTATATATTATATATTATATATTACATATTATGTTATATGTTATATATTATATATTATATATTATGTATTATATATTATATATTATATATTGTATAATATATATTATATATTATATATTATATCTTATATATCATATATCATTTATCCATATATCATATATTATATATTATATATTATATATTATATATTGTACATTCTATATTATATATTACATATTATATATTATATATTATATATTATATATTATATACTATATTCTATATATTACATATTATATATTATATACTATATATTATATATTCTATATTATATATTCTATATTATATATTATATATTAAATATTATATATTATATATTATATATATATTATTTATTATATATTAATTATATATTATATATTATATATTATATATGATACATTGTATATCATATATCATATAATATATATTGTATATCATATATTATGTATTATATATTGTATATTATATATTATATATTATACTGTATATTATATATTATATACTATATATTATATATTATATATGATATATTGTATATTATATATTATATATTGTATATCATATATTATATATTATATAATATATATCATATATTGTATATTATATATCATACATCATATATTATGCATTTTATATATATATTATATATTGTGTATTATATACTATGTATTATACATTTTTATTATTCATTATATATTATATATTATATATTATATATTATATATTATATATCATATATTATATGTTATATATTATATATTATATATTATATATTATATATTATATATTATATATTATATATTATATATTATATATTATATATTATATATCATATATTATATGTTATATATCATATATTATATATTATATATTATATATTATATATTATATTTTCTATATTATATATTATATATTATATATTATATATCATATATTATATATTACGTACTATATATTATGTATTATACATATATCATATATTATATATATATATTATATATTATGTATTATATATCATATATTATATATTATATATTATATATTATATATTATATGTTATATATTATGTGTTATATAT
>NW_027467617.1:80000-117500 GCF_046742065.1 Oratosquilla oratoria | reverse complement strand
AAGTCTCTATAAATGTGTAGACCAAAGTGATCATACTGAGAGTTATGACCTACATCACAGTGGTTCTTCTTTGCAGATCATAATTACTTAGCAGTTAGAATAAACACGGCTATGACTATAACATCGCAAAGAAGAAAATGTTGTACTGGCCCAAATGTATTCTGCTACATCTGCGGAAACTACACTTTAAAGGATCATATGTGCAACATAACTACTCCTGTAAAAAAAAAAATGTACCTTGGAGACCAGGAAAAAAGCTTGGCTCCTCACATAGTGTGTAAAACATGTGTTGAAACTTTGCGATCATGAACTCAAGGAAAGAATGCTAATCTCAAGTTTGGAGTACCAATGGTTTGGAGGGAACCGACAAACCATTTTGATAACTGCTACTTCTGTCTTGTCAATGTGAAAGTTTTCAATAAGAAAACCAAGCATCTCTTGAAATATCCAGATATCCCTTCTGGCATTCGACCAGTCGTACATTGTGATGAAATACATGTACCAGTATTTGCTGGTCTGCCTGAGATTAATGACGACGTCATCAGTCCAACAACTTCTAATACGGATGAAGATGAGCTGGATGATGTTTTTTTCTTTACCATCTGTTGAAGATTGTGATACGCCTACTTTGTTCATTAAGGCTGAATTAAATGATATGGTAAGAGATTTATATTTGTCAAAGATGTCTGCTGAATAATTAGCTTCTAGGTTGAAAGAAAAAAAGAATGCCAGAACCTGGCACCAGTGCTTCTTTTTATCGTAACGGAGAAGCAGAACTACTGAAGTATTTTCAGTCTGATCTCAACTTGTGTATTGTAGTGATGTTGAAGGCCTTCTTCTTGCTATGGGGCTACCTGCATATGATCCAAGTGAGTGAAGACTTTTTATTGACAGTTCCAAAAGGAGCATGAAATGTGTTTTGCTTCACATTGGAAACAAGTTTGGTTCTATTCCAGTAGGACACTCGGTAATCATGAAAGAAGAATATGCCAGCATCAAGATTGTTCTGGAGAGATTGCAGTATCATGTTCATGAATGGTTAATCTATGTATATTTGAAAATGGTAAACGTTTTGTTGGTTCAGCAAGGATGTTACACAAAATACCCCTGTTTTTTGTTGTTGTTTTTTTTTGTGTTATTGGGACAGCAGGGCTACAGCAGACCACTGGGCGAAAAAGGAATGGCTCCCAAGAAGGACTTTGACACCTGGTGAGAAGAACATCATCAATAATCCTCTTGTTCAGAGATAAAACATTCTTTCCTCCACTACACATATAACTTAGTTTAATGAAACAATTCGTGAAAGCCATTGATCACTATGGAGATTGCTCCTACCACATATGTTCAACCTTTCCAATTCTGAGTGAAGAGAAGAAAAAATAAAAACAGGAGTATTTGATGGACCTCAGGTAAGAACAATACTCAGAGATTCCATCTTTGTCACAACAGTGAATGAAGTAGAGGCTAGAGCTTAGAATGTTTTCTTTGATGTAATAAAGAATTCCCTTAGAAACAGAAAAACTGACACTGTAAAGAGAGTATGGAGGAACTGCTTTTGAATTTTCAATCACTTGGATGTAAAATGAGCATCAAGTTGCACTACTTACACAGTTATTTGAGTAGTTTTCCCGAGAACCTGGGTGATGTCAGCAAAGAACAAGGTGAACACTTTTATCAAGACATTGAAATTATGGAAGAACGATACCAAGACAAATGGGACTGCAATATAATGGCTAACTACTGTTGGAGCTTGAAGAGGGATGTTCCAGATGTTATGCATGACAGAATGTCGAAAAAAAATTCATGTAGCTGTAACTTAATCACAAACAATAAATATTTGTGTACATCTTTGCATCTAATTCTTTCACTATAAGCACAAAATTGCCAAATTGTCAATTCACGTAAATCTAATATCTTATGTCTTGAAAAGCTGATGTGATGGACAAAAGCTGATTGTATATTTGGAATCAGTACACTAACAATAACTAGAATTCGGTCGACAACCTCATGAGGCCAGAAATATTGTGTTTACTAGTGTAATCCATAAAGAGCAAAAGCCTCACCAGGAATAAAGAATTCATCCTTACACAGTGTTTCCTCTGATCTCTCTAGTCAAATGTCTACGTACCTGTGTATCTTCATGAGTCTCACTCCATTCAAAGGAACAAGTACGTGAAAAACACACAAACAAACACACACACACACACACACATACAAAGTTTAACAGTATCCTAGTGATCAAAATATCTATCGGTGTAATCTGACCCTTCCCAACCCGTTTCATCATCTGGATCGGATTCTGACTCATACTAAGATAAGAAACATGAATTAATGTAATACATAGTGGTTTGTTATAGGAAATTCGAAGGGATGCGCAGCCCACCCCATAAGGGCTAGCCTAGGTTACCATCTGTTCCTTGCACTCCTATAGTGTGTAAGTACGGTACATTAGAGATCTAGTTATTGGTCATTCCTTTCATCCATGATAATATACAGTATAGCGCTGTATTGATATGTAGCCCCAGTCATTATATGTGAAATGTAGATGTTGATCATCATGGCTCTTATTCGCAGTATGTCATCAACCACCTGACGAAAGAGACAATCCTGGCAGCTCTTGAAGCTTCAGTAGACTTTGCCGATGAGGAGCTGAGGAATAAATGTGTGACTGTAAGTAGAAAGTTCTATGGTGTCGAAGGAAATAGAATGGAAATTGAAATTAGTACTGACATGAGAAAAGTTTTGCAGAATAACCTCCATATGTCTATTTTGTGGTCAAGTGGCTAGTGCTTGAGTGGTATTCTATAAGCTGTCAGTTGATATCCCCTCTTTGTTTAGTCCTTTACACCACTTGTTTGTACCCAAAGTTGTAAAAATAATCATTACAAAGATAAGTTTTATAACACATTAAAGTAAGATACACCGACAGGATATGCTAATACCATAGCACATTCCACAATATTTTTTTACACTGACGTTCTAGTAAAATTTGAAATTAATCTGTTGAATGCTAAAGGTCAAATTAACCCATCAAATTTCAGATGTTAAATGTGAATGCTGATGAAGCGTTGTCTCCAGCTTCTGTGATAAAATTAAAAAGGAAAACCCTTAAGGGACTACTGCTTGGGGAGCTGCTAGTTTCTTCGGAAACACTCTTGTTTGATTCAGTCTTGGCTTGGTAAGTAACATTCTATTATTTCACGTAAAAGGCGAAAAATGTGTGACCTTTACCAATTCCAAACGCAAAGTATGGTATTTCCCAGATGATTAATACCTTTGTTCTTTGAAAACAGGGGTAGAGCTCAGTTGTCCGAGCGAGGAGAGGAGATTTCGAGTATCGCCTTGAGAAAGGAGACAGAGAACCTACTAAAAGAGGTGCGATTTCTCACCATGACATGCAAAGAGTTCACCAAGAGTGTGCTCCCCACGGATATCTTCAAGCCCGACGAATCCATTCACCTTCTAAGAGCAAGTCAGAGCGCTAATATTAGCTTGGTTCCAGAATCGATACCCTTCAGCCCCTCCACCAAGAACAGGGGTCGAAGTGTAGATACTCTCATCAAGGAGAAACTCTATTGCAGTTCACATTCTGGAGGAGGAAGCTATTCAACAACAATATATGCCAGAAGTCAGTGGACCATAATTGTAAATAATGTTAAGAGTGCGGACTACATCTTTGTACACAGCCTGCATACCCCATATGATAGTGAAATCAGAATTCAAAGCCAAGACGGGACAGAGGATGTGTCCATATCTTTCAGACAGAATTTTACGTTCCTAGAACCATTTCTACTCTCACCTGATAAATACTATACCGTTAGTATTAGACCAAGTAAAAGCCTCTCTATAAGAACAATGGGGCGACAAGACACAGTGGTGCAGACAACACTATCAGGCAAACTTTCCTACTGCCTGTCACTTGAGTTTTGGTTTTGGAAACCGTGAAGACACGTGGAGGAACTGCCATGGCCCTATAATAGAATGTAACTAATCTTTATGAATTTCCTATTCTCATTTTTTCCAAAAGACAGCGGGGCAATGGCAGTTTCAACATATTATCTTTAAGAAAAAGAAGATATGCAGTGATGTAAGGACAAACAACAAGTTTTGTCCTAGTACTTCTCTAATTGGAAAGGACAACTCAACAACGACAGCAACAATAACAGCAACAACGACTACAACAGTAATAACAGAAATAATAGTTACAGCAGTAGCAACAGCAAACAGCAGCAATAACAACAACAATAACAGGAACAACAGCAGCATGAACAACGACAACCGCAATGACAATGGGATCGACAACGACAATGGTAATAACTACAACCACAAGCACAACCACAACCACAACCATAACCACGACGACAACCTCAACCACAACCACAACAACAATGACAACGACAACGACGACGTCAACGACAACGACGACGACAACAACGACAACGACAACGACAACAACAACAACAACAACAACAACAATGACAACGACAACAACAACGATACCTAAAACAACAATGACAACGAGAACGACTACGACTATGCCAACGACAATGACAAACAACAACAACGATAACGACAATGACAACGATAACAATGACAACAACAACAGTAACAACAAAAACTTCAACTACCATTACTACTATTTCCACTACTACTGTTACTACTATTACTACTACTACTGCTGCTGCTGCTGCTGCTACTACTACTACGACTACTACTACTACTACCACTACTACTACTACTACTGCTGCTGCTGCTGCTGCTGCTGCTGCTGCTGCTGCTGTTACTACTGCTACTGCTACTGCTACTACTACTACTACTACTACTACTACTACTACTACTACTACTACTACTACTACTACTACTACTACTATCACTACTACTACTACTACTACTACTACTACTACTACTACTACTACTACTACTACTACTACTACTACTACTTTTCTTTTTAAATACGACCTCCATCCTAGTGGAACTGTGTGGTGGAAGCAGCAGGGTCTGTCTTCCACAGACACAGTTCATTGGCCCCTCTCCCGCCAATGACTGTGGTCGACGACCCTTTTATTATTCTATTTATTCATCTATTCATTTCTGATAATTCCTAGTACAAAAGTTCATTTATCCTACTGTCAATCACCGTCTGCTCAAAATCTAGCTTTTGTATATGTGCTGATTTGGGCGGTGGGGACCTGGTACCTCTCAGGCATAGGAGGGCTGATCTTCGGAGTGAGAATGATAGTCTACATCTCATCCAAGAAACAATGTTGCATTTTGGTTGTTGTTTCTTTTCAGCCATCACCTCTGCTAGCCGAGCGTAGAATACCTTTGCTCTAGGACCCATCCCACCTGAAGTCGTAAAGGTTATAGGAGTGAATGAGCCCTGATCTACATTCTGTATGCGCTCTTCGTACATCGTGATCTTCTCATATTCGTTCTGGGAGTGAGATGCCTCAATAGTTAGGTTGCTGTAACAGGGGGCCATCGGATCAAATATTCGCATGTCAAAGAAAGCCAATTGTCCCCGTGTCCAGAAACCTCTTGCGCTGACATCCACTCTTGCTTCATTTGATGTGTTGGACGTGCGGTATCTGAAGTTCTCCCCTTCTAGTGGGAGTAATGTTGGTTCGATAGTCACATCCTTGCACACCTCCTGAAGCATTTGGGCAGTGAGATCTCTTACCTCATCATGTCGCATGCAAATGAATCCACCCTGCTTGCATATCATCGCAGTAAACTGTACACCACAAGAGCATCTGTTAGCAGCCCTCCCAACGGCCATCCATACCTCAGGGCAATGGCATCCGTGAATTCTCTTTTGTTTAAGGTAAATCCCTTTGCCCTGGCTGGTAGTGCTGTCAGCCAATTGAACGCCCCAACTTCCTGTGCCCGTGTTATCTTTCTTTTTATACCAATCGATAGCCGAGCTATAAGTGCTTGAAGTTCCTTCTTCTGCCTCTCCTCCCTTCCCTTTGACATGTTTCTTTTAATTTCTCTGATTTCCTCCATGTTAGTCTCTTTCCGTTGATCTTGTGACACGATGTTGTTTGTCAAGGAGGACGTGAGTTTCATGGAGTTTTTGTGTTCTATGTCGGCAAGGTTTAGCGGGTTGGAGATGCCTAGCCCTCCCATTCTAAGTGGAAGTTCAATGAGTTTTCTTTCCTCTTCGTTTATTGTCCGTCCGTTGGTGATGGCCGGTATTAGCTCGTTTCTGATGGTTTCTTCAAGGAGTCTTAGTAGGTCGGTGATGTTCGGTACCGTCCTTGATATGTTGAACACCAGATATGAATGCGGTATATGCCACCTGTGGTTCGGTCTTTGCAAAGTTGGCTAGAAGCCTAACTTCCGCCACCCATTTGTTAACTTTCTTTTCAACATATTGCTTTCTAAAGGATTCTGAGCCGATCACTGCGCCGAGATGACTTTCACCCTCCTTTGTTACCTTCATTTCACTGTTCTGAAAGAGGATTTTGGCATCGTCAAAGTACTCTGGCTTCACTATGAGGACAGACTTCTTTGCATTCGGAAAGTAACCCGAGCCCGGGCCGTGTGCCAACACCAGATCCCACCACTTTTTCAAGTCAGCTACTTTTCCTGCCCCGGTGAGATCATCTGCATATGCTACCTGTTTGACCCTGGTGTCCTCATATTGTATCTTCTACTGCAGGTGCATAAGACCGAGTGTGTGCATTGCCATGGCCACCGGGTCTCCCTGAGTGTTGCCTTCCGCGGATTTGATGATCTCCACTTTCGTTTCTTTTTCCTCAACCCTGTTGGTGACAAATAGGTTTGCAGGTTCTCTGTATGTGTTCTACACATACCTGGCCAATACTGGGTATTTAATTTTGATGTTGTGTATAGTAGCCTCTCTGTTTAAGTTGTTGAATGTGCTTGATGCATCGACTAATAGGACTGCTTCGTAGTGTGGTTCCTCGAATATCTTTCTCATGGCGTGGACTGTTACCTCGGAGCCCGCCTGTTGCCCCGCGCACACCTGCAGGTTGCCAGCCGCTTCTCGCACCTCGTCCTTTGCAACTTCCATGATGGCTTTTCCTATTATTATTCTCAACACCTCGCCTATACTAATCGGACGACAGCCAGGTTTCTTATCCATCGGGATAAGTCTGCACGCTGTGTATGCCTCCAGGTGCTGACGGTCCTCAGTCGCCAGTTTCTTCGCCAAACCAGCGATGGCCTCCTGCAGTCTCCCCGCTGCCGTTCCAAATAGGCTGGTGCTAAGGAGACATTTCCATCCAGACGCATCTAGACCCGATGGTCCCGCCGCTCCCTGGGTGTGTAGAGCAAGGTTCCAGATCCCTTCTCTTGTGATGCTGTCAAAGACTACCTCGTGGGGTGGGAGGTAGTCCAGGTTTGCTGGTCTTGCTTTTGGATGTTTTTCTTTCAGGATCTTTAGCGTTTCCTCGTTTAGGGGTAGAACTCCAGGATCTTCATTCTCCCCTGCGAGCGACCTCATGGCAGCTGCAACCTTTCCCTGCCTCATCCTGTCAGCAAAATTTCTGGATTTTTCTTTCTGTTGATGCCCTTGTTGAGTCTACTACTACTACTACTACTACTACTACTACTACTACTACTACTACTACTACTACTACTACTACTACTACATCTTTAGTCTCAAATGTACCACTATCGTTTACCACATGAACCTTGGTTCCAACCCTCAGGATTCTGATGGTAAGGACTTATAGGGGTATGTAAGTTTTATCTTACCATGCTAGCCTTAAGCCATATAAAGAAAGCGCGCTCCCATACCCGCACACAAAACACATACGCACAAACACACAAAGGATTACAAAGGTGGAGCATGCCGACAGGAGACCTTTTGGTCCATATCTAGGTCGGATGCGAAAAAAATCATAATAACAATAAGATGATAAATAAAAACTATAATAATGTAAATAACAAATGAAATTCATAAATAATTGCATAGATATAGTTAGATAATAAACGAACAGGTAAATAGTAAATGATAATAAATTGACATATAACTAATAATAAATGAAAACCAAACAGACAAATGATAACAAAACAAAAACAAATAATATAAAATAGATTATAATCATTACAGCATCTTGCCTAGGTGTTTATCTAAATGAGTCTTAAAGCTTCGAACTGAACTATATTGCACTACCTGTGCAGGAAGTTTATTCCATTAATTAACTACACGGTTGGTAAAGTTGTTTCTACCTACTTCCAAATTGAATCTATTTCCGGACAGTTTGAGACCATTGTTTCTTGTTTGATTCTCATTCAATGTGAAAATTTTGTCACTTTTGATGTCGTCAGTTCCCTTCAGAATCTTAAAGACTTGTATCAAGTCACCTCTGAGTCTACGTTTTTTTAGGGAAAACAGATTCATATGTTTTAGTCGATTTTCGTATGATTTATTTTTTATATTTGGAATCATTTTGTGGGTCGCCGTTGTACTTTTTTTCCAGTCATAAGCACAAACGCACACACACACACACACACACACACACTCACGCATGCAAGATCAAAACACTATCCCATCAAGTTGATACCACCCTTTCATGAAAGGACAGTGCTTGTGTGTCAAACGTAAACATACCCTCAGTTTTAAGGTT
This sequence comes from Oratosquilla oratoria, assembly GCF_046742065.1. NCBI lineage: Eukaryota > Metazoa > Arthropoda > Malacostraca > Stomatopoda > Squillidae > Oratosquilla > Oratosquilla oratoria. The sequence continues at coordinate 108,900 of NW_027467617.1, read as the reverse complement.
TTCCCTAATGTTGTCCACCGAATTCGGAGTTCCTCTTCCTACGATGACGACTGGCTCTTACGAACAGAAACCATAAGATAAGGTTCAACAGAAACTCTTTTTATGTGATGTTTTTACCAATACCGTATTCATTCTTGATATAAGATATCACATATATTTTCTTAGGTGGATTATTAGTTATTGAAATAAAGCACTAACTTTATAGTTTTAGCTTAATAGATTATCGTAGGATCGTACTTAATAATACATTATGTTCAAATATCTGATAATTCATATCAACTATCATTTTGATAATCTCAACCTATATTAAAACTAAACATTAGAAAGAATTAGCATTTATGTAAGTATTATATCAAAGATATATAAATATTTCAAACAAAGAATGGTATATTCTAGATTATAAATAAGCAAACCATCCATTTAGAATGCGTGTCTACATATAAAATCAGCTATGAAGAAAATAAAGGCAACAAAGCTTGATGTAAAATTTGAGTTTATAATTAAGTACGATTACAAGGAAGAAACGAAGATGTTTTACATAAAGTATTTCAATTAAAGATACTGAAATAAAACTTAACATTAAAACTGTGCTATAATTTATCACAATACCCCAACTAGAAAGCTAACAGAAGAAATCAGTGAGGTCGTCGGACAGGCTTCAGACTCAAAATGTCGTCTGCAAATCCCTCTTCATATGACAGAATCGCCTTTGATCCTTTACCCAAAAGTTGATGTTGTTATCCTGCCTTCGGAATTCTCTTCGTGATATGACATAAACCAGATATCATCTACGCAGATAACATCTTTCTCTGAACAATGGCCACGCAGTTTCAGTGTTTGCTCCAACACATAGCAGGCTCCTACTTGCCCTAAAAATTAAAAAACACAGTCAAACGCCTCTTTCTGTAAAAGAAACTTATCTTAAAATTATTAGCAATTCGATAATAGACCATTGGAAATCTCGGCAACCACTCATCGTAGAGATTTTTTGTAGGTATGATGGCATCAGTCTTTGAACGGAAACATCAACAGGGAACTACGTCATACCCTCCCCTCGGCCGTGACGCTGCACACCACTACACTTCAGAGTACTTCCTGTTGTCGACCTGCCTCTTGCCCTATCAAGGCATCATATCGCGACTGCGGGAGTGGTTTACACGCTGAAAACTCCAGTGTAAGTTAGCCGCTCACAGTGGAGTTATGTTCTTGATTGAAAAATCTTAAGTGAGAAAGAAAACTGTAGGCATATTACGATAAGGCTGTATATTTCCATTAAGATTTACCTGATTAAAAGAGCTTTTTTTAGAACTGATCATAATTGCCTATTGCAATATATGTGTAAGAAAAATTTAATCAAGCAACGAAGGTTTGAAGACTTATTATTGATGATTTGTATTATATATGTATATGTATATACATACACACACATACGCACACACACACACAGTAGCCCGTAGTTCTTGGTTCGAATACTGCCCAGGGCCGAAATTATTTCGGTACCACTGCGCCTCGGGTCGTTACTCTGACTCTCGTGGGCGGGGAGTTGAGTGTGTGTGTGTGTGTAAGGTCATAGCATTACCCATAGATCGGACCCACGAGCTCTGAGCTCTCTTCCAGGAGGGAAATAGCTGTCGATCACGAGTCCAACACGTGATCCAAAGACCAAGTGAATACACACACACACACACACTAACACACACACACACACACACACACACACACACACACACACACACACACACACACACACACACACACACACACATATATATATATATATATATACATATATATATATATATATATATGTGTGTGTGTGTGTGTGTGTGTGTGTGTGTGTGTGTGTGTGTGTGTGTGTGTGTGTGTGTGTGTGTGTGTGTGTGTGTGTGTGTGTGTGTGTGTGTGTGTGTGCTTATATATATGTATATATATATATATATATATATATATATGTATATGTATATATATATATATATATATATATATATATATAACTAAAAACCCATTGTTGATTTGATTTAAGAAAAGAAAGGAATTAACGATTTCCGTATATTTCTATCACTTGCTGTGATCCTCTTCAAGCGGAATTCCTCTTCCAGAGGATCACAGCAATTGATCGAAATATACGGAAATCGTTATTTCCTTTCTTTTCTTACATCCAATCAACAGTGGGTTTTTAGTGTATTTATTAATGTATTACGACATTACTGGAGAGTGATATATATACATATATATATATATATATATATATATATATATATATATATATATATATATATATTAGACCTATTCAGACAACTTCTTCATACTTTTATAAGTTACTGTACTTTTTCCCATGGGTTTTGACCAGAGAAGGCCAAAAATTACTTTTTTTTTATATGTCAAGGATGCATGAATACATTGCCGCATTATGACTGAAGTTTTTGCTATCTTACCAAAGGGCCAAGTTTGAAGAATCTCTAAGCATATTTTGTGGTATAATTTCTTTTATCTATCCAAGATAGAGCAACAAATAAATATTAATTAAATGAGTAGGATCTACTCTATGCATATCAGCTATTAGAATTGATGAATATTATAAGTGACTTTTAATAAATACGAAATTGCGCTCTTTTGAACGTGTATAATCTGATTAACATTGTACAAAAATGGCATGTTTTATATATATATATATATATATATATATATATATATATATATATACATATATATATATATATATATATATATATATATATATATATATATATAATGTTAATAAACAATAATAAAATTTCATACATTTGACATATATCATACAAAGTGGAAAATTTAATTTTGCAACAAGTCAAATGATCAACTAAGATTACCAAAATAATCATGATTATATGTGTCAAAATTATGTTACACAGCCATTTGTTAAGTGTTTGCTTTTTGAAACTTTTGAAGAGTTGTCTGTTGTATTCCACAACATGGCGTAGATATTCCCTCTGCTTGGGATCTATGGTGATGGCATTTACAAAATCACTCATCATCTTAACTCCACGCTCAGCGATGTCATTCACTACTCTGAGGTTTCTTACGTATTCCAAGGCTTTCTTGTAGTTTCCTAAAAATGGCAGTTGCCGACAAGATTGACGAGATAAACACCATATGAGGACGGAGCCTTTATTTGTACAACGTTTGGCTTATTTGGTACTTGAAAAAGCTGTAATAAGCGAAACGTCGTACAAATAAAGGCTCCGTCCACATATGATGTTTATCTCGTCTTTCTTGTAGTTCTTCTCTGTCCATGATTCAACCCGATGCAGGAGACCAGTCAGGCCCAATGCTGAGGATGTCTAACAGAAGGTGGGATCCCGAACCAATGAGAGCTACTAGTGTGGTCTTGGCTGTCATCTCCTGAAACACAGGCTTTTCTTTTTCTGAAACTGTTTGGCTTCTGAGTAGCATGCAGCTGAACATCAATATCCTGTTTCTGCTTGTCACTCAGCCTGCTGCTGAAGAGCGCGAATGGCACGGCCCTCCAGTGTCAAGTACCACTTGTGGTTTTCCAGCTTCTGAAGAACTGCTTCAGCAACCTCTGGGTCTGATCTCTTGTACCTCAATATGCCCTGGGTGAGCTGAACATCATTCACAAGAGCATCCGCGGCAGATGTTGACATCATCCACATTGGTACGTAGAACAGTGCCAGGAAGATGTTGATTCGTTCCAGCTTTGCAGCAGTCCCTTCATCATACTCAAACTGGTCACAAAACATCAGCATCTTCATGGAATATAAGTTCCTGGTCATCTATCTGGCCTGGTGAATGGCCCCTCGTCGACTCCAGTGAATCCCACTCAGAGGTGTGCCTCCAAGAACAATCACTGTGAGCTCAGCCATTTCCTTGTAGTCAGCTCCCAGTGGCTTCTCAGATGTGAGGATGTCGTGAAGTATTTCCTCACAATCCCTCTTCTTTTCCCTGAGCCATTTGCTTCTGATCATCAGGTTTTAGAGATGTCTGTTGCTTCTTTCTCCCACACGTCCTTGAAGTACCTGAACCAATGCCTCTCAAGACTCTCCACCTTTCCAAACAGCTTTTCCTAGACTTCAGTTAAAACACCTTAGTGCTCAGTTTTTCCTTAAACATTGGGCAGCTTCCCTGTGTACTCCATTGTTACTGAATGTAATGCCAAAAACAAGGCAGTTGTGACACCTGTAATCCCCCATGTCTCCAATAAGTCCATTAATACCCCACCTTGAGCTGTCCTCGTTGAGATGTCGATGACAGGTACTCTCAGTAAGTTCCCTTCAGGATAGGCAGGTGGTCCAGACACGAGCACAGCTAAAATCTCTGAGGTGGTCTCAGGTTCACTACCCAGAACGTCTCTGAGGATCTTCCTATCCCAGTGTAGAGCAGCAAGCTGGGGAGGGTCCTCACTGGACTCCACCATATAGATCTGGCTGATGTTGTACATTGACAGCATTCTGTTACGACGTGTTGTTGATCTAGAAATTATTAAATTGTCCAGAGCATCCCCACCAACTATAAAGGTGGCAGAAACTAGGGCAGTGACTTGATTGTCAGACAAGCCAAGACGATCAGCTGTATTTCGGATGGCATCACATTTCATGACTTTCCTGAGAAATGTCATGGTGTCTTCATGGTAAGAGCATCCAGAACGAGGCCGCTGGTAATTTATATCCTCTGTGTTAGCATCACTGTTAATTGAATCACCCCAGGTAATGTCATCCATGTGAGTAAGTGCCTCTTGTTCTGCTGCAGCTGCAAAATAATACAATATGGTAAGTATGTAAAATTGCGAAATATTACAATGTGGTTTAGCATGTAAAACTGCAAAATAATACAATGTGGTAAGCATGTAAAACTTTCAACTTGTGCTATTCAAAAGTATGATTAGTAAAAGTATGAAAGTATGATTACTTTGTTCTTACCCCTGCAGTTGCATCTCAGTTCGGCGTATTAGTTGCTGGGAATTCGTCTCAAAGATCTTGTCATAACACCATATGCAACCTTCTGCTTAGTCCTTTGGTCCTGGTAGAACCTGATGTCCTCATCTTTCTTCCTCCCTGTATAACAGTCTGTTGCTTTCTATATTCTGGGTAACATCTGGAGCTCCTATGTCGAACAGGCTGTCCAATTCCAAGACAAACACACTCCTCTTTCCTCTAGGGCCTCTTGTTCTTTCTTTGTTCTTCATCGGTCCTCTGTGTTTGTCATGGAGTTTCACGAAGAGCTTCATGCAGTTCTGTCTGGTCATCGTTTTGATGCTAGCCATCTGCCAGAATGGGAGGATAGCTTCAACCGTTTCATAGGTGAGGTCTTGAACCATAGGTTTCCCCGTATTTTCTGGTCAACTTTGGAGATAAAGGAAGTACTGGAATGCTTGTCTGTTGGTGGGAAGCTGGGAATCACTGATGCAACCTGAAAGGTATCCGACCAGGAAGGTTTCAGTGAGAGATCTGGTGGACGGTCGACTGCAGGTGGAGGTTCTGAGAAACTGGCTGCAGGTGGAGGGTCTGAGAAACTGGCTGCAGGTGGAGGGTCTGAGAAACTGACTGCAGGTGGAGGTTCTGAGAAACTGGCTGCAGGTGGAGGTTCTGAGAAACTGGCTGCAGGTGGAGGTTCTGAGAAACTGACTGCAGGTGGAGGTTCTGAGAAACTAGCTGCAGGTGGAGGTTCTGAGAAACTGGCTGCAGGTGGAGGTTCTGAGAAACTGGCTGCAGGTGGAGGTTCTGAGAAACTGGCTGCAGGTGGAGGTTCTGAGAAACTGGCTGCAGGTGGAGGTTCTGAGAAACTGGCTGCAGGTGGAGGTTCTGAGAAACTGGCTGCAGGTGGAGGTTCTGAGAAACTGGCTGCAGGTGGAGGTTCTGAGAAACTGGCTGCAGGTGGAGGTTCTGAGAAACTGGCTGCAGGTGGAGGTTCTGAGAAACTGGCTGCAGGTGGAGGTTCTGAGAAACTGGCTGCAGGTGGAGGTTCTGAGAAACTGGCTGCAGGTGGAGGTTCTGAGAAACTGGCTGCAGGTGGAGGTTCTGAGAAACTGGCTGCAGGTGGAGGTTCTGAGAAACTGGCTGCAGGTGGAGGTTCTGAGAAACTGGCTGCAGGTGGAGGTTCTGAGAAACTGGCTGCAGGTGGAGGTTCTGAGAAACTGGCTGCAGGTGGAGGTTCTGAGAAACTGGCTGCAGGTGGAGGTTCTGAGAAACTGGCTGCAGGTGGAGGTTCTGAGAAACTGGCTGCAGGTGGAGGTTCTGAGAAACTGGCTGCAGGTGGAGGTTCTGAGAAACTGGCTGCAGGTGGAGGTTCTGAGAAACTGGCTGCAGGTGGAGGTTCTGAGAAACTGGCTGCAGGTGGAGGTTCTGAGAAACTGGCTGCAGGTGGAGGTTCTGAGAAACTGGCTGCAGGTGGAGGTTCTGAGAAACTGGCTGCAGGTGGAGGTTCTGAGAAACTGGCTGCAGGTGGAGGTTCTGAGAAACTGGCTGCAGGTGGAGGTTCTGAGAAACTGGCTGCAGGTGGAGGTTCTGAGAAACTGGCTGCAGGTGGAGGTTCTGAGAAACTGGCTGCAGGTGGAGGTTCTGAGAAACTGGCTGCAGGTGGAGGTTCTGAGAAACTGGCTGCAGGTGGAGGTTCTGAGAAACTGGCTGCAGGTGGAGGTTCTGAGAAACTGGCTGCAGGTGGAGGTTCTGAGAAACTGGCTGCAGGTGGAGGTTCTGAGAAACTGGCTGCAGGTGGAGGTTCTGAGAAACTGGCTGCAGGTGGAGGTTCTGAGAAACTGGCTGCAGGTGGAGGTTCTGAGAAACTGGCTGCAGGTGGAGGTTCTGAGAAACTGGCTGCAGGTGGAGGTTCTGAGAAACTGGCTGCAGGTGGAGGTTCTGAGAAACTGGCTGCAGGTGGAGGTTCTGAGAAACTGGCTGCAGGTGGAGGTTCTGAGAAACTGGCTGCAGGTGGAGGTTCTGAGAAACTGGCTGCAGGTGGAGGTTCTGAGAAACTGGCTGCAGGTGGAGGTTCTGAGAAACTGGCTGCAGGTGGAGGTTCTGAGAAACTGGCTGCAGGTGGAGGTTCTGAGAAACTGGCTGCAGGTGGAGGGTCTGAGAAACTGGCTGCAGGTGGAGAATCTGAGAACTGGTGCAGGCTCGCAGCTCCATGTAATGCAGTTGTCAATAGTTTTCTGGATTTGGATCGAGTTTCTGTGCTGGCCTTGCTTTTGTGCTGTTCAGCATTGCCTGATATCAATAACAGATTGTCTATAAGAAATATGAAATTAAATGCTGAAATTATGTATGAGATTTGGTTAAGATTTACTTAAAAGTCAAACATCCATACAAAATAACGTCTCCAGGTTTCCAAAAAAGTCAGGATTTTCAACAATTTAATATCTTTTAAAATCCATGGGGAAAACTCATAAATTTTAACAGTTGTAAAATATAAAGATTTATTATTATTATTATTTTTTTTTTTTTGGTACCTAATTTGTTGCTCTATCTTAAAAACAAAATTACATCACAATATATGCTTATAAAACTCTCAAATTTGGCCCTTTTGGTATGATAGAAAAAACTCAGCCCACATACGGCAATATTTTCATACATCCTCAATACAAGTGGATGCAATTTTAGGCTTTTTCAGGTCAAAAGGTATGGAAAAAAGTAGAGTAACGTATGAACATATGTATTTTTCAAGCAGGTGTAATATATATATATATATATATATATATATATATGTATGTATATGTATATGTATATGTATTCACCTCGGATCTGCTGCAGCCTCTTTTCGAGACAGCCAGACACCACCCTACGGCAGTGAGCTCAGAGCTCATTATTAGCAGATCTCTGGGTAGGTCTGAGACCACTCACACTCCACACACCGGGACAGCAAGGTCACAACTCCTTGACTAACGTCCCGTACCTACTCGCTGCTAGGTGAACAGGGGCTACACGTGAAAGGAGACAAACCCAACTTGTCTCCGCCCGGCCGGGGAATCGAACCCCGGTTCTCCGGCTTGTGAGGCCAGTGCTTTACCAATCCGCCATCGGGCCGTACCAATCCGCCATCGGGCCGTGTGTGTGTGTGTGTGTGTGTGTGTGTGTGTGTGTGTGTGTGTGTGTGTGTGTGTGTGTGTGTGTGTGTGTGTGTGTGTGTGTGTGTGTGTGTGTGTGTGTGTGTGTGTGTGTGTGTGTGTGTGTGTGTGTGTGTGTGTGTGTGTGTGTGTGTGTGTGTGTGTGTGTGTGTGTTTCTTTACCAATTGAGAACTATCGTTGGCCCTTAAAACTAAAAGAAGAATAGTCTCCCATCAAACTAGAGAGGACGTGATATTTGCGAGGGAGTCTGTACTTACCCATGACTTTAATATTATAATATTTGAAAAAGGTAATATCGGTTCTGCCAAGTTCCAAGTATATATCCTTTAACACCCAATGTATCAGATACATATATTTCATACTAAATCCAAGAGATTATATTTATCTAAGAGTGTGAATGGAATATATAGCTACTGTGACAGAAGAATCTATTGCAATATAACTCATTCACACCCAATACATCAAATTCCATTGATTAAAGGATTAGATAGATAGACAGATAGACTTTATTTGGCAATGAATCAATGTACATGGAGTGCAAATAATGACAAGAACACATAGTTCGAAATAATAACTGTAAATTGCCGAGGATAACACAAAAAGCATGTACGCTTATTTCCATTGTGGTCCTCATCAGGTTATTATTCTACACTAAGTCACACGGACAACATACGTAGGGGGTTGAGGGGACCAGAGACACTCATGAGTAATACCAGTCAGTACACATATGACACATAAACATTGTTATAGTTTTGCTAATATTACTGAAATGTTCGTACACATAGGAACATTCAGTCAAAAAATTTGAGCACCATCCAAAAGGAACAACAAAATAATGTTAAACTGTAACAAAACAGTATGAGTGAGTACTATATCGGAGTAGTACCATTGATGATATACTGCATTTTTCTACATCTGTATCAACATGTATGAGTGAGTACTATATCAGAGTAGTACCATTAATGATATACTACAATATTCTACATATGTAACAAAATGTAGTTATAGTGAATCCTACACTGCAGCTAGGGTCACCTATTAATTAAATCTAACATTTAACCTGAATCTCAGGACGGAGTGGGCAATTACTATAAGCACCAAGGAGTAGTACATTATAACCTGAAGCACCAGAGGTAGGGTACAGGGGACCAGTACTCGAATGAGTAAAACAACAAGGAGAATGAGGGAAAAGGTCAGATCTCGGAACCTACCTGAAACATATACCATATTATGACTGGCAAAACAAAGGTGGAAACCAATTTGTAAACATCAATCATTGTTATGCTGAACTAAACCTCTGAAGAACAAAAAAGAGGGGGGAGAGGGGGGTCAGAAACAGTTATGAGTGAAGGCAGATATGGATGGTATTACTCATGGAATCAGGTATCCCTCACTAAGCTAGTAGTACACAAAATCAAGGCTGTTCTCTGTCCATAGCTGAGACATATAGTAACCCTTGACTTTTTTCTTGAAGGTAACCTTGCCATTTGTCTTCTTAATGGACACAGGTAGTGAGTTCCATAGTTGAGCACCTGTGAAGTGAAAACTGTTTTTGGTGAAGGGACCTGCATGAGGTACAATAAGAGACTCTTGACTGTTCCGGTTTCGGTTCTCAGCCGATAATGTAAAATTACAGCTCACATATATGAGGGAGCAGAATTATGAATGACATTGTAAAACTGGTTTAGTTTCAGCTGCTGGACACGATATTTTACAGGTAACATTCCTACCTTGCTAAATTCTTCAATACCAATATGACTACGTTGAGGTAGGTTTAGTATGAATCAAATTATCTTATTCTGTGTAACCTGTAGCCGTGACTGTTTTTTTTCTGCTCAGACTACTGTACCAAGAGCTACAAGCGTAATCAAAGTGATGTTGTAACAAGGCTGAGACCAGAAGCTTCTTTGTTTCCAGATAAAAATTTCTGGCTTTTCTGTACAAAAATTTGACTTTATGTGAACACTTGGAAACAATCTTATCTGTTATAGCATTCCCTGTTCTTGTTAACATCAGACAATGTTATTAAGTATGGAGGAGGTTCTATGTGCGAGCGGAATACTAGTATATATACCACCTTTCCCCTTTTGTAAGGCAGTGACCGAATCAAATCACACTCCCTCATCACAAACAAGTGGATCCCATTGAACCACTTTTCCTGCCCAACACCTCGAAGTTGAAGCGGCTGCCTGGTCCCGCCACACAGGAGGTGTTAATAGTAGCGCAACAGAGCACAGCAAGCGCCGACTGGCGGACCTGGTTTGCTACTACCACGTCACCTTTTGCCCCCCACCCACCCTTTCTTTTTCTCATCTACTCAGAATAATTTATGAAACAGATAAAAAGAAAATCCTATCGGGCCTTGTTCTACACTCATGACATCTTCATCGAAAGTGCCCTCACCTCCAGTCACTCACCCATCTCATTGTCGGTTTTCCTCTCAACCTTACTCCATCCACTTCTCCCTCCCATGTTGTTTTCGCTAATCTTTCTTTATCTATTTGCCCATATTTCCAAACCAGCTCAGCATTCTCTATTTTCAAATAATCTTTCTAAAAGGGTCATATCCAAGACGTGCCTTTCATGTATCATACAATACAAAATCTAATTAACGATTCTAGAAACATGACAAGATATACCTCATCAAAGAACCTGAAGAACCCCGAGACAGGGAACTTCTTTACTTCGCCTCTCCAATAAATCATCTTTAACTGCTATTCATCACTAGAGGACCAAGACTGCCACAATAAGTGTTCAAATCATTACCACTATATTTATGACCAATCTGTCTGTATATACTAGTTTAATCTTGGCGAGCATGATATCCGAGCGGACTAGAGCCCCAACATCTAAAGTTAAGAAGCAAGAGGAAAATGGTTTGAGTCAGTAAGGGCGTCACTGTATGGTCATTGTGCCTAGCCACTTTGCAGAGCGAGTGATTGCTAAATATATATATATATATATATATATATATATATATATATATATATATATATATATATATATATATGTATATATATATATATATATATATATATATATATATATATATATATATATATGTATGACTTTAGACGCAGGTAAGCTCAACGAGGGTCTCGTTTTATCCCTTGACAAATAAAGAAGAATAGAATATTGAATGGACGTTTTTTAACCTTCCCCCAATAGAAAGAATACTATCATACTATTTGTCTTGCGTCCTCCCTCCCGCTTTGGAAAAATAAGTGACCGTGTATCCTGCCCATTCCGTTAGGATTCAGAAACAGAAATCACTTGATAGGAAGCCAAGTGCGAGATGACAGACCTAAGTAATACAATGGCTTGGGGAAAAACTGCGTGAGACATGAAGAATAGACAGGTGCATTATCAAGATGAAGCTGTCAGCTACCACTTCCCACGTTTTCTTCTTACTGCATCTATCAGTCGGAGAACCTCGATGTATTGCTGTGTATCTATATGTCTGTTTACATAAATACTCTTTCAGCCACGTATCCGTTTATTCATTGTGTTTTCTACTTTAATTTTTGTATATACATATATATCTATATATATATGTTAATTCATTTATTGTTTTTTTTTTTACAAATTTATCTTGAGTCCCAAGGAGCAGTATAAGTATAATACAAAGCATTTTTTCACTAAAATGTTATGCCTTGTATTATACATTCTTTGAAAAGGGAAAGACAAGTCCTGGTTATACTAATTTTTATTTGCTATTGATTACATCGATATACATTCTGCTTAGTTTGTTATTATGACATAGTTTGATGTTGCTGGATTAATATATGTGTACAATTTATTGCGATCTGTTCAGAAAATAGATGGAACTGACTCAGCATCTGTTTTTGCACGTTTCTACTGAATGGCGAGTGCTAAAGATTGTGTCAAGCATCACTGAATGCAACGGCAGGGTGGAATAAAAGCATCAGGATGAAACGTGTGCGTGTGAAAGCGGGAGATGACGGCATGTTTAAGAAATTGTCACAGAAAACGATGTTTTGAAAGCCATCGAGCATGATGAACCCTTTCCCGATGTAGGGAGTTTCCTGCGGGCTAACAAATTCGTCTGGCAGCATCCAGACGACTGGATGAGTCCCCTTTGTCAGTGACAGGGTTAAGCAAGAAAAGTTTACCCACAGGGCTTCCCTCAGATGATTGGGAGCGAGAGAGAACTGCATAAGGCGTGAAGAGACCTCTGGGCAAAGACTTCGGAAGCAGAGGAAAGGAAGGAAGGAAGGAGGCTACGTCTGGGGAACTCTTGAGGTGTCTTGAGCAAACTGACGCCAGAAAGCTTCGTCCTCTCTACTGAAAACTCCGGACATGAATAGGTTAAGGTCATTTTGATGAACTCGTTTTGATCCTTGATGAGCAACTCTTAAAGGAATAATTCTAGCCAAAGCCAGACGATTTTATTCACCTGAAGTAAAATTCCAGATAGAGAGAGAGAGAGAGAGAGAGAGAGAGAGAGAGAGAGAGAGAGAGAGAGAGAGAGAGAGAGAGAGAGAGGGAGAGAGAGAGAGAAGCCAGAAACGGCGACCACGACTGCTGCCAGGCGATTCACTTCAGTTAAAAAAAAAAAGTCCACCGTCTCAGGAATAGGGTTGATCAACCATTGAGGGGCGCGACGATTGGGACACGCAGACCTATGTAGTCCAGCCTTTGTCACATTGGATTCTATTCATAAGAGGGCAGCCCAATGCTGCCGCCCAAAGAGTAAGAGGGTTCCCCTCAATCAAATGAAATCGCGTCGCAACAGTGAGGACATACAAAGAGTGGAAAGGTTAAGATTGACTTGGGTTCGACCCTCCGAGTGGGGAAGGGCTCCCCTTAGCTGAGTGAAAGGATTTGGGGGCTGTTGAGATGGACACCTACAAGAGGCAAATCGCTGGTCGGATCCTTCAATAGCGTATCTTTTTTTTTTTTTTTTTTTTTTTTTTTGGGGGGGGGCAAGGCTAGGTGAATTTATTACAAAGGATTACAAAGTCGGAGTATGCCGACAGGAGACCTTTTGGTCCATATCTAGGTCGGATGCGAAAAAATCATCATAATGATAAATTAATAAATAAAAACTATAATAATGTAAATAACAAATGAAATACATAAATAAATGCATATGTATAGTTAAATAATAAACAAACAGGTAAATAGTAAATAATAATAATAAATTGACATATAACTAATTATAGATGAAAATCAAACAAATGATAACAAAACAAAAACAAATAATATGGAATAAATTATAATCATTACAGCATCTTGCTTAGGTGTTTATATAAATGATTCTTAAAGCTTCGAACTAAACTACATTGCATTACCTGTGCAGAAACTTTATTCCATTCATTAACTACACGGTTGGCAAAGTTGTTTCTACCTACTTCCAAATTGAATCTATTTCCGGACAGTTTGGGACCATTGTTTCTTGTCTGATTCTCATTCAATGTGAAAAAAATTTCACTTTTGATGTTGTCAATTCCCTTTAGGATTTTAAAGACCTGTATCAAGTCACCTCTATGTCTACGCTTTTTTAGGGAAAACAGATTCATTTGTTTTAGTCGATTTTCGTATGATTTATTTTTTATATTTGGAATCAGTTTTGTGGCTCCCCGTTGTACTTTTCCCAGTCTGTCAATGTCTTTAATGAGATTCGGTGACCATACGGAAAGAGCATATTCCAAATGTGGACGAACTAACGATTTATATAGCTTGTTAATGAGTGATGGACTTTTGAAGTCAAAAGATCGCGCAATCACCTCTAGAATCATATTTGCTTTCTCGGAGGCTGAAATACACTGCTTAGATGATTTGAGATCGTTACTGATAATTACGCCGAGATTTTTTTTTTCACTATCCACTTTTGTTAACGAATTTCCAAATAACTTGTAATCGTACCTTCTGTTATTTTTACCTATATGCATTACTTTACATTTACTTGTGTTAAATTTCATTAGCCACTTTTAAGACCATTGCTGTAATTTATCTAAATCTTCTTAAATATCTAATTGGTTTAAGTGATCATTTGCCATTCCGCACAGTTTTGTATCATCAGCAAATTTGGAAACCGTAGATTTTACTCCATGGTCTATATCATTTATAAATACTATGAATAGAAGTGGCCCATGAACGGAACCCTGGGGAACTCCACTTGTAACATTTTTTCATCTAGAAGTTTTTCCATTTAAAACAACTCTCTGTTTTCGATCATTCAACCAATTACTAGTCCAACTTAATAGGCTACCACTTATTCCGTGTAAAGCTAATTTAGTAAGTAGTCTTTCGTGTGGGACGGTATCAAAAGCTTTTGCAAAGTCTAGATATATTAAATCTATATTGTTTCTTTTGTCATAATTCGAGATAACTGTGTTGTAGAATTCGAGTAAGTTAGTCACGCAAGAACGTTTCCGTCTGAAACCATGCTGGCTAACATTTATCAAACGGTTACTTTCTAGATGATGTTTGATAGCATCTCTGATGATAGTTTCCATTATATTTCCTACGATTAAAGTCAAACTTATAGGCCTATAGTTATTTGGTTTCTTTTTGTCTCCTTTTTTGAATATAGGAGTAACGTTAGCTAGTTTCCATTCTCTTGGGACATCTCCGGATATGATGGATTTCTTGAAAATAATTTCTAATGGAACAACAATCTCATTTTTCATTTCCTTTAAGATTCTTGGATGCCAACCATCAGGCCCTGGTGTCTTATTAGCTTTTAGTTTGTCTATACACCTTTCACTTTTTTATTTTGTTATATTTACCGTAGTAAGTTTCACAGGTTTCAGTTTGGAGTTTACTTTCTATCCTGATAAAAGTGTTTAAATCCCGCAATATCAAATTCAGCTTCGAACTCTGTGCCATTTATCCATGTCTCGGTTAATCCTATCATATCTAGATTTTCGCTTTTGACATACGCCTGTATTTCTTGGAATTTGTTCCTAATACTACGGGCATTAAAGTACATGGTTTTAAGAAACTCGTGATTATTTCTTTTTGATACATTTTGAGTTTCAATGTCATGTCTTACATTATCATTTTGTTTTTTATTTATACCTTGCTCTATATTATTATTTGATCCTTCATTGACATTCAATGCCTCATTAACATTTCTCCCATCAAAATTAACATTTCCCCCATCACGGACATCTGGTCGATCACGATCATTCGAACTCTTTTGTACACTTTGTCCCCCTATGTCACCGTGATTCACACCGGCCTCCCGTCGTTCATTGACATTATGTCCGGCATCCCTTTCTAAAATTATATTTTGTCCTCCAGTGGCATTACATCCTATCGTGATATTTTTTCCTCCACTATAATTACATCCCATCGTGATCTTTTGTCTTCCACTGTCATACATCCCATCGTGATATTTTGTCCGGCATCCCTTCCTAAAATTACATCTTGTCCTCCACTGACATTATATCCTACCATGATATTTTCTCCTCCAGAATCATTACATCCTATCGTGATATTTTGTCCTCCACTATCATTACATCCCATCGTTATCTTTTGTTCTCCACTGTCATTACATCTCATCGTGACATTTTGTCCTTTGACATTATATCCTAATATAACATTTCGTCCTTTACCGACATTATATCCTAAAATTATATTTTGTCCTATAATGGCATATTGTTTTACATTAATGCTATACTCTACACTGTTTTCCCAAGTACACTCTATTTCCCCTTCCCTTTGGGCTTCTACCCCCAAAAAAGTAGCTAGTTCATTACAAGCTCCCACAATGAGGTTTGTAAGAACATCTTTGCCTCTGCGGGTAAGGTGGATCCCATCAGAAGCGTAAAGGTCATGGCGCCTAGAAAAGAGATACCAAGGATCAAGAAAGTGGTATCCCAATTGTGTGCACAACTGCGATATCCTATCATTGATCCCTATGGCTCTACTGTTCCAACACGAGCCTGCGTAGATCCTCGGGAGGATCCCACAGACTACGTGACGGCTCCCACGTTCCTTCATCTCCTGAAGGAGGACCCTGTAATTCCGAACAAGTTCCTCTGATCTCACCCTACCTACATCGTTACTTCCCGTATGAACAATCGTAACCGTGTTCGTCCGTCCTTGCTCCCTGATGGACTGGGTACAATCGGCGATTCCACGGCCCGGTTGACATACAAGCTTGCAACATCGCTTAGTCTTCCGCTGCAGGATGTTGTCATAGCCTCGCACCATGGAGTCCCCCACCATCAAGAACTCCTGGTTTTCAGCCACTCCATCCTCCAGTAGAGTAAAACGATTTGCTAGAGCTAGCTGGTGTATATGCAGAAAAACGAGCTCTCTAGCTGAGGTCACGAGCAGACTGAGCTGAGGTCACGAGCAGATGTTGAACGAAGAATGGGAAGGTCAGTGTCTATCGAGGCCCCCTCTTGTCCCCAGTTCGACAGCTGAATAAAATGGCTGGCCTCGGCAACAACAACATTGTAAAAGCCATCGCACTGAAGTGATGAAAGAACAGGAATCTAAGATCCACAGGGGTTGTCGGAGATGACCCACTCGTATTCAGGGTACCGTGACAGCTTTTATAGGTTCCCTCCTGGCTTTGGCCATACAATTTCCTTTAACTGGGAGTGCGTGGGGTGGTGGGGTTTGGATCATCGTATTCAGTAGATCAATCCTCCTACGGTCCCTCTGCCACTGAACTATTATGGTGAAGCGGGTCTTGGAGAAGTCAAGCCAGCGAAAAACAGTTCGCCGAGAAACACTATGATGCTCAATAGTACACCTGTTAAAGAGGAAATAGAGATATGTAATGTAGAGCTCTATAACCACGTGGTCTAACATCAGATTGTCACGCTTTAAAATATGCCTCGCATATCGTAACAATTGCTGTATTCTTTTACATTTTTATCAATCTTTTAATTCATCCATCTGCCCTAAGTAGCCACAAATTTACTAAACACGCCCTTAAGGGAATGTTTTGCTGAGATACATATGGCTTTTACTCATGTCTAAGATGGTGCCATAAAAAATGGTTGAGACCTGCTGATTGCGATTGCTACCCTGAGCTACAATGACAAGGCATGTAACCAGAGAACCTCCTGGTCCAAAATGCAGTAAAATGAAATAAAACACAAAAGTAAACAAGCACCTAAAAATAAAATAAAACACAAAAGTAAACAAGCACCTAAAAATAAAATAAAACAATCAATATAAGATAAACAACTGACAGACACTACAAGAATTCCACTTAGTTGCTTAGCCATGTGCATTTGAAAACTTCCATTACTCCATATTTCTAATCGCCACGGGGATAAAATTACTCCATTACTTGACTATACGTTGGCACATGATTTACTGCTGACGCTCTTCATCAAAAAAGTGCTGCTGCAACACCATAGATTCATTGCAACAAGCGTTTTCCTACCTGCGCCCCACAATAGGAGTGCACCCAGGAAGTCTTGCACAATGAGTGGCCTTTCTTTTGCCTCCACCTGGACATCTGGCGGCGTGAGGCAACGGGACCCCTGTGGGAGCGCTTCGGCGAGCCACTTGTCCAAGATCCCCATTTCCCGAAGGTTCATGATGCTGAGTTTGAATATCATTAAAGTTATGTATCAATACAGAGAGATTTAAAAAAGACAATAAGAAAAAGAAAACGACAATACGAAATGAACATCGCTGAGAAATCCAAAGAGAATCCCAAAGAATTCTATAGTTACATTAGAGATAAAAAGGTTGTTAGGAATCACATTGGTCCACTATTATCTGCTGACGGTCAACTTGAATATTCAAATGAAGGAATGTGTAATCTCTTAAACAATTATTTTAGCTCGGTATTCGTAAACGAAACACCTCAAAGTGAATTCCAAACTGAAACCTGTGAAAAGTCTGGGGTAAACTTACTCACTACGGTAAATATAACAAAAGAAAAAATTAAAAGGTGTATAGACAAACTCAAAGTTAACAAAACACCAGGGCCTGACGGTTGGCATCCAAGAATCTTAAAGGAAATGAAAAATGAGATTGTTGTTCCATTAGAAATTATTTTCAAGAAATCCATCATATCCGGAGATGTCCCAAGAGAATGGAAGCTAGCTAACGTTACTCCCATATTCAAAAAAGGTGACAAAAAGAAACCAAATAACTATAGGCCTATAAGTTTGACTTCGATCGTAGGAAAAATAATGGAAACTATCATCAGAGATGATATCGAATATCATTTAGAAAGTAACCGTTTGATAAATGATAGCCAGCATGGTTTCAGACGGAAACGTTCTTGCGTGACTAACTTACTCGAATTCTACAACACAGTTATCTCGAATTATGACAAAAGAAACAATATAGATTTAATATATCTAGACTTTGCAAAAGCTTTTGATACCGTCCCACACGAAAGACTACTTACTAAATTAGCTTTGCATGGAATAAGTGGTAGCCTATTAGGTTGGACTAGTAATTGGTTGAAAGGTCGAAAACAGAGAGTTGTTTTAAATGGAAAAACTTCTGGATGGAAAAATGTTGCAAGTGGAGTTCCTCAGGGTTCCGTTCTTGGGCCACTTCTATTCATAGTATATATAAATGATATAGACAATGGACTAAAATCTACTGTTTCCAAATTTGCTGATGATACAAAACTGTGCGGAGTGGCAAATGATCACTCAAACCAATTAGATATTCAAGAAGATTTAAATCAATTACAGCAATGGTCTCAAAAGTGGCTAATGAAATTTAACACAAGTAAATGCAAGGTAATGCACATAGGTAAAAATAACAGTAAGTACGATTACAAGTTATTTGGAAATTCGTTAACAAAAGTGGATAGTGAAAAAGATCTCGGCGTAATTATCAGTAACGACCTCAAATCATCCAAGCAGTGTATTTCAGCCTCTGAGAAAGCAAATAAGATTCTGGGATTGATTGCGCGATCTTTTGATTTCAAAAGTCCATCACTCATTAACAAGCTATATAAATCGTTAGTTCGTCCACATTTGGAATATGCTGTTTCCGTATGGTCACCGAATCTCATTAAAGACATTGACAGACTGGAAAAGGTACAACGGCGAGCCACAAAACTGATTCCAAATATCAAAAATAAATCATACGAAAATCGACTTAAGCACATGAATCTGTTTTCCCTAAAAAAGCGTAGACTCAGAGGTGACTTGATACAGGTCTTTAAGATTTTAAAGGGAATTGACAACATCAAAAGTGACAAAATGTTCACATTGAATGAGAATCAGACAAGAAACAATGGTCTCAAACTGTCCGGAAATAGATTCAATTTGGAAGTAGGTAGAAACAACTTTGCCAACCGTGTAGTTAATGAATGGAATAAACTTCCTGCACAGGTAGTGCAATGTAGTTCAGTTCGAAGCTTTAAGAATCATTTAGATAAATACCTAAGTAAGATGCTGTAATTATTATAATTTATGTTATATTATTTGTTTTTGTTTTGTTATAATTTGTCTGTCTGATTTTCATTTATTATTAGTTATATGTCAATTTATTATCATTTACTATTTACCTGTTTGTTTGTTATTCAACTATACCAATGCATTTATTTATGTATTTTAATTGTTATTTACATTGTTATAGTTTTAATTTATTATTAATATGATTTTTTTTTTTTTTTTTTTTTTTTTTTTTTTTTTTGCATCCGACCTAGATATGGATCAAAAGGTCTCCTGTCGGCATGCTTTGCCTTTGTAATCCTTTGTAATCATTAAACACGATTAACGAATAAGAGAACGATTCTATATTACTTTATCAGGGGTTGAAATAAGTAAGTGGTGGGTTTTAGTTTCAAATACACGGTATGCTCAATAAGTAATGAGAAAATGTCAGGCGAGACGTTAAATATTATTTGATCAAAATACTACTTCATGGTGAAGTACACATACATATATTCTATAAAATGGCTAATTGGCAAATTTCTATATTTGTAGGTCTGAGTGCAGCGGTGAAGGTGGTGGAACCCGTCTGATTCGGTTTGCCGATCTGTTAAAATTTGTCAAGATGTAGGGAAATATGGAACAACGCTACGCCATCAAATTGTGCGCTAAACTTAAGAAAACCAAACAAGAAGCTTATGGAATGCTAAAGGAGGCCTATGGGGATAAATAGATGAGCCAAGCAAGTTTTCGTCTGTGGTTTAACAGATTTTCTGAAGGAAATGAACAGGTTGAGGATGAACCCAGATCTGGAGTACCGAAAAGTGCACGCAAGAAGGATAACATCGAGGAAATGCAAAGGTTAGTGATGCAAGACCGTCGAATATCTGTGAGGATGATATCTGAAGCTGTTGGTATTAGTATTGGCATAGTAGAGACAGTTCTGATTGAAGATCTGAAGCTCCACAAAGTATGTGTCAAATTCGTGCCAAAGATCCTCTCCGACGACCAGAGGCAGTTTCGTGTGGAATGTTGCACTGACATTCTCGAAATGATAGAGGCTGATCCAGGTTTCCTGAAGAAGGTAGTGACTTGCGATGAGAGTTGGGTGTCCACCTACGACCCTGAAAGCAAACGTCAGAGTGCTCAGTGGAAACACGCGACCTTCCCCAGACCCAAAAAGGCAAAGATGAGCAGGTCACAAGAGATGGCCATGGTCATTCCTTTCTTTGACTCCCAGGGGCTCATTCACGTTGAATTGGTTCCTCAGGGTCAAACTGTCAATAAGAAATATTACCTTACTGTTCTAAAAAGGTTCAGGGAGAAGATGAGGAAGAAGAGGCCTCAGCAGTGGAGGAGTGGTCAGTGGTGGTTCCACCGGGACAATGTCCCATGCCACAAGTCAACACTGGTCACCACCTGGATGACATACAGGGGAATGAAAGTGGTACAACACCCACCCTACTGCCCTGACCTAGCCCCTTGTGACTTCTTCCTGTTCCCACGCATGAAAGACAGCCTCAGGGGAATCAGATTCCAGTCAACAGAGGAGCTGAAAGATGCATCAGAAAGTTACCTGAAGGAACTACTGAAAAAGGACTTTGGGGAGGTCTTTTAGGATTGGGAGGGACGCATGCAGAAGTGTGTAGATGAGAGAGGCAATTATTTTGAAGGAGACAAAGTTTTGTATGCTTATGAAAATAAATAGTGTCTCTCCTGACATTTCTCATTACTTATTGATTGTAGTGGTAGATCCATGTTTCAGTGAAGTCCTACAGGCAATTTTTATCTATGTATCTATCTATTTATTTATTCATCTATCTATTTTTTGTTAAGGACTAGGTACTAAGATACGTCCTGTAAAAATATTAAGAACACATCAATGCTAATATATATAATTACTGACAATGTGTGTAGTTCGACTGCCATAAGAGAAAAGGTCATATACATTAACACTGAAATGTAAGTCAGTACAAACAGCACTACATGTTCTCATTTCACGCTCTTTATATATAGTAGGGCATCTATACTAACATGAATGGTAGATGTGAGAATAATCCTAACACAAGTATATTTATTCACTCATAAATACAATGACATTACATCATGAAGCAGTCCTTAAGACTGATGAAAATAATGAAGCAAGGTAGAAGTCATTAGATAAGAGCGTATTCAATGTTGTGGGGCATTAATTTCGAGCTCAGTTCACAATTTGTGGATCTGGGTTTGATTCCAGCGGCTACCGATGACTGATACCTGCGGCCCCTGGCCTGATCACCTCACATAAGCAGTGGAGATCACGGGGTTCACCAGGAATTGATAAGTGGCGTGGTGCGTCAGCAGGTTTCCCTGGTGAACCAAAAGGGAAGATTGTAATCACATCGTGCGAATTCCTCGACTTTGGGACTTGAGTACTTACATACGGTTGATCTTCGGTAGGAGGGGCATCTTCTTAGGGAAGAGGAAGCCGAGCATTTTTAAGTGGCTGACTGGTTCACGAGCTACACACAACCGGCACCGCTTCGCCTGTCAGGAAAGATAGAGACACGCCAGCACCGCGAGTGCACCAAACACATGAAAGGGGAAATGTGTTTACACCTCAGTGAAATATACATGTGTAAACAATACATAAATACACGCATAAATACATAAATGCATGCATACATACATACATGCATACATACATACATACACACACACATACATACATACATACATACATACATACATACATACATACATACATACATGCATACATACATACATACATGCATGCATGAATACGTACATTTAAAAATTTAACCAATGAATGATATCACGACCAAAGTGGTCATTCAAGATGGACAGCAGAGAAATCCACCAGAAAGTTGAACTCCGAACTGAATGGAGGAAGCAAAGTTGATTGCTAATTACAATCCTGCGCAAGATGGCCCTGGTTCGAAATTCGGTCGCGATGGCTGGGTAGATTATTAAAACATATTACTGTACACAAGTGATTTATTCCATAATAATGGCAAAAGCGAAGCGAATACACATTTTATTCAAATATCGTTGATGTTGTCGTTCTCTAAACTGTCTGGCCGAGCAGTCCCGTCTCCTTGAGGAAAGCCACAGTTGGAACGGAGTCTTCCCAGAAATCATTATAGAATTCATGTTGTGTTGTTGGCGTGCGTGGTTGTGTATAGTGTAGTCAGTCATAATGTGTTGTCTAGTATGGGAGGAAGTGTTGCATCCTGAACAGTTATCTATCATGCAATCATCCAGCCTCTCCTGGTAGCTTAGAAGGGCTGTATGGTGGCCGCATAGCAGTCTGGCCAGGTGGCCTCTGTCCTATAGGGGGAAAGAAGATTCAGAGTAAAATATATCAGGGGGTCTGGCATGCAGCAATGTATTGTCTTTCAGTTTGCTGATGGAGCAGTGAGTGATATGATTATGGATATAATTCTGGAGGCTGGCGTCTGGTGGTTATGGAGGAAGAGAGGAGCGTGTTTGTGTGTGTGATATAGGTATTTTGGTGTTGTTTTGATGTTTCTTGGTGTGTGCGGGTGTTCTGCTAT
This sequence comes from Oratosquilla oratoria, assembly GCF_046742065.1. NCBI lineage: Eukaryota > Metazoa > Arthropoda > Malacostraca > Stomatopoda > Squillidae > Oratosquilla > Oratosquilla oratoria. The sequence continues at coordinate 85,938 of NW_027467617.1, read as the reverse complement.
GTGATATATTTGGTGTGCTGTACTTGTGGAAGATGTGGCAAATGTTTGTGTGTCTTTCATGTCAAGGTGATCCTTGACTTTGAGATTTTTCCTTTCATGTTGTATTTGTGCAGTTTGTAATTGTCTTTTGGTCTTTATTTTGTATGGTTTGTAGGGTGTTGTGGTGTGTCTTAGATTAGGGGCCCCTGTGGGGCTACATAATTCATCATTGAGTGTGTGTATTGTTTATATACTGTAGTGGTAGTTTCTTTGTTTTGTCCGAATGTTGTTCCTGCAACTTTAATTAAGTCTAGGTGTGCATTTTGTCCTCGTTTGTGACGTATCATGTATCGTACGTTATGTCAAGAATCTTGGGTTATATGTGTGTGGTATGAGTGCTATTGATAGAGAGGCGTGGTCTGTATTTGTGTTCTGGTGTCCAATTGGTGAGGAATATGGTTGCAGATTTGGTTTGAGTTTATTTGTAGTGAACCAGGTGTTAAGTGTGTCAAGGTATGGTTGTAGTATTTTTGTGGCTTTGTCTACGTTACGGCGTGTGCATGTAATTATCATGTCGTCTGTGTAAAAGAGATTTGTATCTCAGAGGTGTCGTGGGTGGGTATATCGTCCATGTATAGATTAAAAAGTGTGGGGTATAGAACTGAGCCAGTTATCATTTGGTATTATTGTGCATGTCTTTGCTGTATATATATATATATATATATATATATATATATATATTTTTTTTTTTTTTTTTTTTGTGAGATTGTGACGGGGGATGGCATTGATAGTTTTACTAATATCTAGTGTTATGAGAAGTATTCTGTATGGGGGCTTATCTGAATTAATGTAATCGAAAACTCTTTGTGTGAATTTAACAGAAGGAGTGTAGTGGTCTAAAACTGTGCTGTGATATAGCAAGTTCGGTATGTGGTGTGACGAGTTGTATTATTCGGCGTTGTATAACAGTTGAGGGGGTGCAGAGAAGTGTGATTTGGCAGTGTGATGCTGGAACTGTTGGATTCTTGTTGGGATGATGATCATGACAATTTTCCCATGCTTCCGGGTATAGTGTTGTATAGATATTTGTAGCTTGCAATGTTGGTGAATGCATATAAACCAAATGGTCCAAGATGTTTTAGGTGGATATCACTTGTGTTTTCAGGGCCACAGGCGGATGAGTGTTTGAGGTTATGGATTATATGCTTCGGCTGGCTGTCTATTAAGGGTGCTTTGTCTTGGTCTGTGGGGAAGTCTTTCATAAGTCGAATAACGCGTAGGTCATCAGGGTGAAGGGTGAGATGGCTTGTCTCTGCAAAATGAATTATGAGTGTGTTTGCTTGTTGTCTGTTTGGGGGTCAGGTGACTATTGTTGTGGTTGTTGCTGTGTGAGAATGTAATGCTGATGGGTTCTTGTGGTTTTTTTTTGTTTGTTTTTTTTTGCTTCGTGATTAAGTGTGTTGACAAGTGTATGTCAATTTAGTGTTTGTTGTTCATATATTTTGTTATTGATCTCGGTGTTAAGTGTTTGTACTTAACCTGTTATAATCTGCGGGATAGGTATGGGAGTATTATGTTTAAGTGTGTCGCGTGTCTGACGAGGCTTTGGATTTCTGGTGTAAATTTTTGAATGAGTGATTTTCTTTTGCCTCTGAGGATGTATTTCTTGTCTGCGTTTTGTATGGTTGTATTGAAGGTGTTCACAGCAGTGTCTATGTCTGTGATTGGTGTACTGTTTTGTGTCTAAATTTTTTATTCTGTCTCTTTAGTGTAAGATTCCTATTTTGGCCTTTCGTAATTGGTGTATGTGTGTCTGTGACCAACTGGGGTGTGTTGTGTTTTGGTGGTGATGATGATTGGAAGGTGGCCGGATCCGAGGGCTCCAACTACTTTCTAAGAGGTTGTTGGGAGAAAGGTTGATGTCAGGGGAGGAGGCGTGTAGATGGATTGAAGGGTGATAAGAGTGTGTTGTTCACAATGGTCAATGAGTCAAGTTGTGTCAGCAAATCAGACCCTCTGTCCTTGTCGGTGTTGTTGACGTACCAGGCCGACGACTTGGAGTTGAACTCACCATCCAGGATAAGGTTGGGAATAGTGACAAGTTGGTTGATGTCATGCCTAAAATTGTTTGTAACTGTGGGGGATGATTAGGGGTGCGTACATATTAATTATTGTGATCGAGGATTTGTTACCTATTCGGATTCGAATTGATTGGGTTTTAGTGGTGCGGTCTGTGGGAGGGAGGAGGGATTTGGAGGTGGCACTTGTGCCCACGAAGCAGATGGACTGATGGATCAGAGTAATGAGGCCGGTCTTGTCTGATGGTGGTGAAATTATGAAATTATTATTGTTATTATTATTATTATTATTATTATTATTATTATTATTATTATTATTATTTTTTTTTTTTGCGAGTGTCGTATTTTTGTTTCTTGTATGATGGTAAAGTGTATGTTGTGTTGTTTGAGGAAGTGCTTGAGTTCGTCTCCTTTGCGTTGATACCACCAATGAAATGATTAGTCTCAGTTTGTTTCCAGGCTTATGGGTTTTAAAATTTCCATAGCAGTACCCGAAACCATAAACCCCAGACAACTTGGGGAGCTTAGTACTGTCATTGATAGCATTAACAGTATCTGTAAGCTTATTCAGCTTATCACGAAGTCTCCCCCCCCCAAAAAAAAAAGCGCCTTGAGTGTCAGATCCTTATTGATAACGTCGAAAAACTGGCTAAGTAGAAGACAGTAATGGTTGAACCTCCATTCAAGACAGAATTCATCAATGAAGCCTCCAGAACCAGAGGTAGTTTCAAATCAAGTGGTGGAGAGGAAGCATAGTGAGGCTGCTAAGGAGCTCCGAGCCGATCACAGCATTACCATCAGAAGAGCGGACAAAGCTGTTACATTTGTTCTATTAGACACAGAAGATTACCTGGAAAAACTAGATTAGATTCTGGAAAGTAATAGCAAGTTCAAAAAAATTACCAGAGACCCCACGGTGAACCTAAAGTAGGAGATGAATAAGTTTACAAATACTGTTAATTCTACCGATGGCAGTACTAAGCTCCCCAAGTTATCTGGAGATTATGGATATACATATATATATATATATATATATATATATATATATATATATACATGTACACGTGGAGTTAAAACGACAGCATTGTTGTAGTTATTCAGTTTTTTCTTTGTATTCTCGATTTTCCTGATTAGAGATTTGTCATTAACCTGGTGAATTGAAACTAAGTCTCTATATTCTTCCATTTTTTTCTTATTTGAGCTCAGCGTTTCGTCTTGAAGAAGACTTTTTCAAGAATAAACTGAAATAACAAAAATTGCATAGTTGCAGTAATGGTGACAAAAATACAAAAATTACATAGATATAGTAAAGATGACAATTGTGTGCAAGTTAAAATAAGGGATACAATATAAATGTAAATAAATACAGAGACAAGAAGACTTATATTCAAAGGGAAGAGAGAAAGAAAGTGACATGTCGGGGTTGACCGATGTATATATAGGCCTAAGATCAGGTCAGACAAAAAAGGTCAGACAAAAGGGATCTCAGAGGTCACGATGTAAGGGGGTTGGGGGTTGGTGGAGGGTTAGGCGGGTGTGGTCACCGTAGGTGAGAGAGAAGGTGGAAGGGTAAGGAGGGGGGGGAGACGAAGGGATTGGTGGGGTAGAGGGAGGGGGGAGTGGGGGATTTTTGTTTCTATATAATGGGATAGTAGAGATTAAATTGCTCTGGATATTAATGACTGGAGCTTTGTCTCTAATATGAAAGGCTTCGAGTAATTGTAGTCTCCTAGGGTCATCATTCGATCCAATAATTTTGGTGTTATTGATCAATCCATCCCTTCTGAGTACAGTATTCTGGAAATTCTTATGATGCTCTTTGATTGCTCCCTCTTGTAGATGTAAAGATAGGCGATGGCTGACTTTACATCTAGTAAAACCAATGTAGATATGAGTGAGAGGCTTACAATCCTCTGTAGAACAACAATATTGGTACACCACATTAGTTCTAGATGTGAAGTCTGATCGCCTAGACGAATTGTTTGTCATGATCAGAGAGGAAGTTTTGGGGTTTTTGTAGTAGATGAGAACTCTGATTTTGTTATTCTCATTTGTAGGAAGGCAATTCTTACGAATGATATCTTTATTGATTTTTTAATCTTTTTCGTGATTACTAGTAAAGGTGTTTCTGTAGTATATGTTGATGTAGTTATGATTCTGTGGTTAATTGATTGTGAGATAGGATTCTAGCATCTTGTTGGTAATAGAATCAAAGTCGGTGTTAGAATACCCATTGTTTGTGAGCATTTGTCTAAGGTGTTGAAGTTCACTGTATAATGCTTGCCACGAGGAACACACTGATATGGCTCTTCGGTGTGTTCCTCGTGGCAAGCATTACAAACCAAAGAACGGGTGACATTAAATGGACAAAATCCACCGCGGCCATAGCAACAGCAACTAGAACATTACGCCACCGGAACAAAGACCCCTCAGTAACGGATAATAGGACAAAATCCCCAATATACAGAGACGACCCTAGGTGAGCTCTGAAGCTCCTCACAGTGCCCCGTATATATATGTTTGCCTTGTTTTCTCCTTAATACATTACTTCTATGAACAAGCCTATTTGTGCGAAACTAGTCAAAAATAAACTTGGATTCTAATGTAGGTCTTCCTCACCCACCTTCACCAACCTGTCATAATGCCTCAATACACACACACACACACACACACACACATATATATATATATATATATATATATGTGTGTGTATATATATGTATGTATTGACGAGATAAACACCATATGAGGACGGAGCCTTTATTTGTACGACGTTTTGCTTATTACAGCTTTTTCAAGTACAAGTTGAGATACAAATGCTTGAGATTAAATAAGGGGAAAGGAGGGAACGGCGAGAGAAAAGGGGGGGGGGAAGGAAGAGGAGGAGGAGGAGGAGGAGGAGGAGGAGGAGGAGGGTGGGGGGATTGGACACTGGGAAAGGATGAGAATGCTGGCCCAAACGTCCGTATGGCGAAATGTCCACAAAGGGTGGTTTAAATATTTAATATTTTGCTGGCCATGGGTATTAGGGGAATAATGTGAGGAGATATGTTAAACATGCCCCTGTTTTGTTCAATAGTGTTCGTTCCTTGAATGATTGCTGCTTCTAAACACTTCCTGCGGATTTTGTCTGGTTCCCGTATCAGCAGCTCTGCATTCTTCCAGTCCATAAGATGGTTTTCCTTGTTTCTATGTGTCACACATGCATTGGTGGTGACATCATGCCTGACGTCGTAACGGTGTTCACGTATTCGTGTATTCAGGTCGCGTGACGTTTCTCCGATGTAAACTTTATCACATCCTGAACACGGAATACGGTATACACCGGCTTTGGGTGCCCGGTGTCTGGTTGTTGTGTGTTTCCGTCTTCGTGATGTCTTTTATTGTTCTGCTTGTCTGGCACACTATTTCCAAGTTGGTGGTTCTTAAAAGACGTGTCAGGTTGGTGGCAACGTCTTGCTGAAACTGTTGGTTATTTTCAGAGAGAATTAGATAATTTCATGGATAGGTATGATAAGTAATAATGGAGATGGAACTGTCTAGTGTAGGTTTTATGGTCACTTGCAATCTCCTTCAGTCTTATATTCTTAAATGTTATGTGGGAGAGAATGAGTGATCATCTGTGAGGTCAGGCAGACCACTCTACATATAACCTTCGATATCTGAGACCCAGATTAATACAGGTACTAGACTTCCATCAAAACAAACACAACATAACTTGTAACTAGCGGCACATCCTCAGGTCTTCCAGTTAAGCCATAGTTAGTTGTCGACATGAACTTCTTCTTTGGTCCACCCAAGTCACATTAGGTGGACGAAAAAAAAATGACAAAGTGAAAAGGAATGGTTATGTATGAGTTCTTTGCACTGGTGTTTGCTAT
>NW_027467617.1:65000-67500 GCF_046742065.1 Oratosquilla oratoria | reverse complement strand
AGTAATGCAAAGTTAGGAAGGTAAGATCTTTCTGTGCATTACATCCTTTGGCACCTAGCACTGATACGTGGGTAGAAAAGCTACTAGACTTTGTTACCACAGTAGGAAAAGTTCAGTGAGATTAAATATTTCTGACATGCTAGCCTGAGCTAGATCATTACTTGACTTCAACTGTATGGTTTCCTCATTTAAAACATGACTTGAGATCATTCTTCTATAATTGTATATTCTTTATTTATAGCGCTGGGAATGATCATAGCTCAAGGTTGTATTTTCTATATATACCAGGAATTAGGTAAGTATTAACCTCATTAACTTCAAGTATATACAAGATTAACCTACTCAACCACCTCGCTATTCAGAAAAATAATTGTGGATACAGCTGGACTGAGGTCTAACAAACTTATAACTAAACGCATAAAATTGAGTGACGAAATCTTCAACATTGATTTTTACTCTTTAATAATACCAATTTTATTTAAATGTATGTTGTTTCCGCAATATTTTTGAATCGTGATTTACAAATGCTATAGACGGAGAGGGGGGGTCGCCGATTAAATGAAGCGGCCTTGCTGTGGATGTACTGTGTCTTGCGACACTGCTTCTGACCCAGGGCGGTGGGCAGGGTGCAGGGATGACCCGTCATCCAGGAGGTGCTCAGATGAGAGGAAGGGTGGGAGGGGTGTGGAGAGTATTTAGGGATGAAATGGGTGGGAGTGTTTTTATGCCTTTCCCTTTTTGGCTACCTCCCTTGGAAGGGGGAAAATGCCTTGGTATATGTATGTATGTATAGACTTATTATACATGTCTCTACTTTGTCCATAAAGAATATATGTCATTGCTACAGATTTGACATAAAATGAGTGAAATTCTTCTCCTTGTCTTGTTCCTTATGCGTCTATGAGGGGACCACGGTGCTCTTATGGTAAATTGTCTATACTCTTCTACTTCGCTTAAACCCTTCAGCTCCAGCCTAAAGGATTAACTGGGCTCACACATCAGCCCTAATCTTGTCATGTAACTAACAAAAACTGCTTACAATTCATCCATCTTTACGTTTAAAATATTTCGCTATCTATGTTGAGGTACTGGGGCATAGCGAACGATTTTCGATTTCTATTCACTCCTATGCAAGACAATTTCGTTTAAATGTGGACGAGAATTTTGTTAGTAATAAACAGCGTTCAAATCCTTGGGATGATATTGCACCAAAGAGGTGCACCAAAGAGGTGGTGCAGGAAAGATTAATGGAAGGCAGTAGAACAGAGGGATAATAGAAGTAGAAAATGATCACAATTCTTTTTTGAGTGGAGACTAGGCCCGTGGGAATGTCATCAAAGTCCTTAGAATATTGACTGCATAAACACAGTCAATCTCTCATACGGGGCATTGAGATGAGTAGTCGTTACCGCGTTATTTTAGCTAATAGTGCTAACATCGTATCACAGTGGCAATATATAAAAGTTTGGACTGACACCAATACTCATTAATACAAAGAACAGAAACCATCACCCACATCACCTACCGAGTAGAAACCAACGATAACCTACCGAGTAGAAACCAACGATAAGGCATGACTTGTTCATGTTCACCACACACGCAGAAGCAAATTCTTCGACAGTTTTCCGCTTAGATCCTGAAGACAGATATGCCGGTCTTGTCTTTATATGAAGCACAGGAGGAGGAGGAGGAGAAGGAGGAGGAGAGGGAGGAGGAAGAGGGGAAGGAGGAGGAGGAGAAGGAGAAGGAGGAGGAGGAGAACAGAGTCGTCTTTGATCAACATCGTTAATTGACTTCATCAGCAAAATAGAGGCTGCCCCGTGACGTTGGGCTAGAAATGCCATTGAATACTTTTATCTGAGTCCAGGATTGCATGTATGATTAATTGGAACAAACCAGGAAGACCCAATCAAACCTTAGAATATTTGATTGTTTTTGCTAAAAAGCGCTTGTATGGAAGAGAGAGAAAATTGAGGAATGAAGAAGAATAAAAGTGAAATGATGATAGTAATTAGCTTAATGGGATAAGTTCTACAGATATTCGACACTGACCGCTAAAGAATGGTTACGATTAGCGAAACTATCAGTTAATCAATTGCCCCAGGTCTTTCTTGCAGGAAACCCCCGGCTCCTTGGTAATTGGTAGCAGCCACTGGACTCGCCAATGAGTCACTTAAGGAAGAGATTATGTGTTCTTATCTAAGTGAGTTTAGAGTAGAATGAAGTGTTTGATGTCTTATGTGAGGTGATTACTTCTGAGGCAAATTGCTTCTGTAGCCGAGTCTATCCTATGTTTGTATTGTTTTTAAAGTTGGATGGTGACCTGAATGCAGACGAGCAAGCATGACTCTTGCTTCTCGTGGGAGGGATTCCTTTGTAAGGTTGATGTTTGGAGGAGTTTAGTGATGTAAGAAGTCTGAGGAGGAGTCTTGGGGTCCTCTTTTGTTATCTGATTGTGTACATGTGTTGCGTGGTGTGGACGGTAGGTTGTTGATGTTTG
>NW_027467617.1:22500-60000 GCF_046742065.1 Oratosquilla oratoria | reverse complement strand
ATGCAATCGTAGACCTGGAAAAGAACACTCGTCGGTATTTTCGGAAAAACTAAAATCATCTGATTAGACTCATGGGCAACCTTTTGTTGAATTGTAAATTGGCCCCCAGTCTTCTGCCCCTTCTTACAAAGGATTACAAAGGCGGAGCATGCCGACAGGAGACCTTTTGATCCATATCTAGGTCGGATGCTTAAAAAAAAAAAAAAAAAAAAAAAAAAAAAAAAAAAAAAAAAAAAAAAAAAAAAAAAAAAAAAAAAAAAAAAAAATAATAATAATAATAATAATAATAATAATAATAATAATAATAATAATAATAATAATAATAATAATAATAATAATAATAATAATAATAATAATAATAATAATAATAATAATAATAATAATGATAATAATAATAATAATAATAATAATAATAATAATGATAATAATAATAATAATAATAATAATGATAATAATAATAATAATAATAATAATAATAATAAAATAATAAATAAAAACTATAATAATGTCAATAACAAATGAAATACACAAATAAATGCATAGGTATAGTTAAAATAATAAACAAACAGGTAAATAGTAAATAATAATAAATTGATTCTTGCCCCTTCTCCTCCTCTCTTGCTCCATATAAGGAAAAGTTCGGGATCTCTGAGCTTCAAATTGTACAGATTAGGCTTCTAGATAGCCCATCCATTTGAATCAGTTCGCTACATCTGTCTTCAGGAAGCACACAAGGAGCTGCAGAAGATTCTGCTTTTGTGTGTGCGTGGTGAACATGAATAGGACATGTCTTCTTGTCAGTTTCTTCTCGGTAGGTGAATAGGTGGTAGTTTCTGCTCTTTGTCTTAATGAGTATTGGTATGAATTTAGACTTTCTTATTCCTGCAAGATAACGCGGCAAAGAACATGAATAGGACATGTCTTCTTGTCGGTTTTCTTCTCGGTAGATGAAGGTGGTAGTTTCTGCTCTTTGTCTTAATGAATATTGATATGAATTTAGACTTTCTTATTCCTGCAAATGTTATACAAAGTTAATATGATCAACCAAGATAACGCGGCAAAGCTTTCTCATATTACCACCCCGTATGAAGTACTGACTGTACGTTTTATGTAGTCGATATTTTGATAGCTTTAATAACATCCTAACGGACCAAATCACTCAGAATTATTTTATGATTGGAATTTAGTCTCCACTTAATAAAAAAGTTATTTTTGGTCATTTAAAACTTCCTCTGTCTCTCAGTTCTGAAATTGTCTTGCGCAACCTCACTGATTTCATTTCTTCGGCTCATTATTGTCCTCGAGAAAAGAAACGCTGATTATTAATAAAAAGAACCGTCCTCATCTGAATCCTCTTGCATTAGAATGAGTATAATTTGCAAAGGCTTTCACAAGGCTTCATACCTAAACATGGTTTTATATTTGCGTAAAAGTACTGTAAATAAAATACTTTAAACGTAAAGATTCATGAACTGCAAATATTTTTTGTTAGTTATACGTGACAAGATTAAGGCTGATACATGAGCCCAGTTCATCCCTACAGGGAGAATGATGCCTAGTCCTATCCCCGTCCCGTTTTGTCAAAGCCTTGGTGGCAGTATTCTTTTCCCCCACCACAGGGGTTAGGCGAAATGAGAAGATGAATATTTAGAGAAATGTTACAGGACAGAAACAAGAGTGAGGGAATAGCATAACGGAGGGACAGTCGCAGTATGATGAAGTATCATCATTTCTATATGAACAGAGATATCCTCTTCCACAGACAAAATAATACGTGACTCTGGTCCGTAGGGGCGCCCCTAAAGCATCAGTTGTATGGTACTGAGTACCTTTTAACCGCACAATAACATGCAGCCAATATATATATATATATATATATATATATATATATATATATATATATATATATATATTTTTTTTTTTTCACTAGGCCTACCCATTTTCTATGAAAATTGGCAACACCTACAAAGGCATCGCTTTCGACCTTCTCTGGACTCTGTAGGACAAACTGGATGTTTGGTTAGTGAAAATTTTTATACTGAGGCATACAACCTCTTTTATTTACTTACTTATTTATTTATTTATTCATTTATTTATTTATCTACTTATTTATTTATCTATTTGTTTATTTATTTACTTATTTATTTATCTATTTACTTATTCATTTATTTGTTTATTTGTTTGTTTATTTGTATTTGTAATTTACTCATTCTTCTTATCCCTAAAGAGAGATGATGGTGGAATGGGATGGCTTTCTTTATAGTTTTGTAAATCATATTCCTAACTTCTATAGAAAAGCCAAGTGTCAGTCTACTAGTTATATTGATATGCCTTAGGTGGGCTGTAATGGTACTACATTTTGAGCAGTGAACCCCACCTTATAATCTTCTTATTCGTAGTTCTTTGAAGTATCATGTGCGCTTTCTATTCTTATGTTCCTATTTTCCTTCATTCCTATTCTCATAGATAGATGGATAATGTAGTACAGAGTACGTAATGCTATATACATATATATATATATATATATATATATATATATATGTATGTATGTGTATATATATATATATATATATATATATATATATATATATATATATATATATATATGTATATATATATATACACATATATATATATTGTTACCATAGTCACCCCCTGGTGCTAATTACATTATCTATTTTTGCGATGCTCCCGGACCAGGAGAAGTGCCCAGGTAGTGTTTACATACAGACGCGAATTCACGGTCTGATATTAAAGCGTTTTAGATAAAATGTATCTAGAGATACGTTTATACTTTTGAGATTTACGGTGCTCTAGTTACGTAAGAATTTATAGAAATACGTATTGTAGTTGCTTTTGATGTATGATCCATGTACGGTGTGTATTTGACGATATTGAATGTATCGTTAGGATGATGCCAAGATTATTGGAACCATGGTGCCAACTCAAACGCTAAAACAAGGGAAGCATTGTTCAGGCCTCTCTCTTTCTGTGTATAAAGCAAGGCGGACGTGCAAGTCCTTTCGTGGGTATAAAATGGTAGGGAAAATAAGAATCGGGAGAATTAAGGAGGATAAATAATGGTGAAATACACAGAGGAGAGTAGCAATAATTACTGGTGAGTTACGATTGTATGTCTTGTAAGGATTAAGGTGAATTAAAGTGATTAACTAGGATCCAATTTTCCTCAGCGTTTGTAGGAGCAGAGAGGCTTGTTGAATGTTATATAAGTATGAACAGGATTGTGGAATTTATAGATGAGTAGGACTTAATGATTTGTGTCTTTGATTATATTTACAATAAGTGGAGAGATGAGATGCTGAAATACCTACCTCATATGTATTGAGAGTGTATGAGTTAAATAATAAATGTATGCATTTAGTTCTGTACTGTTAGGCTTATTCAATATAGGTATAGAGAAAATTAACTAATATCTTTTTGTGTCCTCCATGTATCATGATAATTAATGTGGGATAATGATTTTTCCTAACTGAAAGGGGATAAGATATATTTACAGAAAGAAGTGTGAAGAAGGAAATGAAATAGATATCCGTTTATTGTCACTCCACCTTTAAGGGATGAGGCAAGATCTGTTGTTGTCCTCCTAGATCCTTTATTTACTAACTAATTGCTTTAAGGTTAGAGGTGGTCACGTGACAGTTGGGGGCCCCAGATCCGGGATCCAGAACCAGACAAGGAAGCCACAACCAGTGCTTCTCCCACACAGGAACACCGGCCAGATACAGTCGCAAGTAAGAATTACACATGTAGGAACCCCCAGAGTAAACTCCCAAGGACAGAGGTATGTTGAAAAATTTATTCGAGTGAAAGTGTGAAATATAAAGTGAAATATACTGTATACAATGGCTACGTACAGCGACCAAGTAGAAATGGGTAGTGACCACAGTGATGAAGTGGAAGTGCATGAACAGAATGTGGAAATAGATGAAATAGATGCAAGAATTTGTGAAAAATCCCGATATGCATAATTTGTACCAGCTTAAGGTAGACGACTTGCATAAGTTAGCGGAGGTATATGACATTACTGTGTCAGACGCTCTCAAGGGTGATTTACAGAAACAAATCATGACAGCCTTGGTCAGGAAGGAAGTTCTTGGCGGAATTAGTGGGAATGAGTCAGAGAAAGAAGAAGGGCAGTTAAGTGGCAATGTAGAGTCGGATAAATGTGACTGGCGAGTGCAAGTTGAGATAGAGAAAATCCGAGCAGATAAGGAATTAAAACTAAAGGAGATGGAAAACAAAATAAGATTAAAAGAGATAGAAGTCTTGGGTGCACAAGGAGGAAGAAACGCAGGAGGCGGAGGAGATGATAGGGTCAGTCAGTTACCCGAATTTATAGAAGGAGAGGCAGAAGACTTCTTTATCCAGTTCGAAAAACTGGCCACCATCAGAAAATGGGAGAGAGCGGACTGGGTGATGTTGGTTCAAGCGAAATTCACGGGTAAAGCGAGGGAGGCCTTTGCATGTTTATCAATACATGATTCAGTCCGATACCACAGAGTGAAGGAGGCTGTGCTCAACACAAGAGAGATGACACCTGAAGTATATAGGAGGAAACTCAGAAATATGAAGAAGACAGATGGACAGACATATGGCGAGTTGGCCAGGGAGAGTACCATGCGATTCGAACGGTGGTGCAAATCGGAGAGAGTAGAAGACTTTGAGGACCTGAAACAGTTGATGTTGTTGGAACACTTTACAGAAATGGCGCACCCCGATATCAGATATGAAATCTGTAGGAGTCGGATTAAGAATATAACGGACGCAGCACAGTTAGCGGATGAATTGACTGTTATGCGGAAGATGTGTACAGGGCAAGTGAGCCCCATGTAAGAGGCCGGTAGTTGTACGAATGGAAATGAGCTTGAGAAACAGTAGGGCATTAGAATGATGACTCAATAATTCAGACTCGACGCCTGCTCGAGGGCGACGTTATGTCTATGTAAACACACCGACGGTGGTGACTGTTTTATAATCGATGATGTGATCAAAACTCTGTAAGCGCAGGTTAGCTTCGTTTGACTAATGCTGAGGTAAACGATATTGCTAGTGGCATTGCAATGGCTTTCCGGCTTGGTGCAAGGTGGAGAAGGAGGAAAAAACTATTGGTGCATGAATTCAAAGTCACGCCCATAAGGAGTGACATTTATTTGAGAAGTCATAGGAGATTGGATTAGAAAAATTAGTGACGTCAGACGAAGGTAGCTTAGCGTAGGATACGGGGATCTAGAGAGACGATGTGGAGAGACGAGAGAAAGAGATCCTGCGTGTAACAAGACTGTGAAATTACAGTGAAAGAAGAAAGAAAATTCACCACCCTTTTATTAACCCAAAGGACGAGAGAACTAGGCAAGGGGCCTCGAGACGAGTGGTATTACAAGTCAAATATAAGTGTAATAGTCGAGGACAGACAGTGGTGGTGACAGTGGTGACAAGGGGTGGTGAAACCCAAGCCAGTTGGAATAAGGAATGTGGGACATGCTTATGGAAGGAATGACCAAAGAGTAGGCCACTTTGATTATAGGCAGGACCATTACAACCCCCAGAGATCACAACCCCATTATGTTCCGCAGTATCAAGAGAGAAGTAAACCTAGGAACCCACCCCAGTATAACCCTATGAGGCAGCAGAATTTTAACGGTTATGTGAACAGGCAGGAAAGGTCGCATGTGAAATGTTACGGATGTGGAGAGAGTGGTCATGTGCAGTATCAGTGTAGGAAAGTGTCCAAATCTGCTGGATTGACTGTGGCATGGAGGAAACCACAAGTGAGCTTGAATGTAGAACCTAAGAGGAAGGAGAAAATTGTGGATAGTTTCCAACCGTTCATAACAGAAGGAACGATATCATTACCTGGAGGATCGAAGAAGCAAATAAAAATCCTAAGGGATACAGGGGCGAATCTGAGTCTAGTCCTCCGAGAGACATTGGATTGGACCGAAAGTTCATATATTGGTGAAGAGGCTAGAATAAGAGGTGTGGTTGCAGGAACGAATACCCCATTGCATTACGTACAAATAGACACAGGATATGTTAGTGGCAAGGTGAAAGTAGGAGTCCGTGAAGAACTCCCTATAAATGGCGTGGATATGCTTTTGGGCAATGATTTAGCTGGAGATAAGGTGGTCCCAGAGCCAATAATGATTGCTAAACCCCTCGGGAATGTGAAGGATGGGAATGTCGACGTGCAAGGTGAAGGAGATGTCTTAGATATCGGAATTCGGAAGAAGGTCCAAAGTGACTGTGGAAATGGAGAAGGAACTCCAGTTGCAGGGAGTAGGAAATCTCTGAGCGGAGGTGAAGTAAATGCAAGTGAGGAGAGTGCGGATGATGGAAGTATCCAAAGAATTTACCCAGCTTGTGTAGTGACCAGAGCCATGATGAGGAATAAGGAAACTAACGATGAGGATATGGGTTTAGGTGATATATTTGATGAGGAAAGGGAACATAAGCCTGTGAAAGATGAAAGTGTGGAGATGAAATTAGATATATCCCCTGATTTCAATGTTGGCAGGAAGGAACTTATCGAGGCCCAGCGCAATAATCCTACTTTGAAGGAATGCTTTGGAGAAGCAAATAGAAATGGCGTGTCTGATGATAGTTCTACTGGATTCTATCTTCACGACCATGTATTGATGAGGAAGTGGAGACCTGCGAGTGTACCCGCAACAGAACATTGGGAAATGAAAAGGCAGATAGTGGTACCGAAGAAGTATAGGCATACATTGATAGCCTTGTCTCATGAGTCTAGTTTGGCAGGACATCTAGGAGTGAGGAAAACAGCAGGGATACTGTTGACTCATTTCTATTGGCCAAGCCTGAAGAGAGATGTTGCGGAGTTCTGTAAAACTTGCGACGTGTGCCAGAGAGTGGGTAAACCGAATCAAGTGATCCCTCGAGCACCATTGCAGCCCATACCAGCATTTTGCAAGCCGTTCAGCAAAATAATAATAGACTGCGTTGGACCGTTGCCGAGAACTAGGAGAGGAAACTCCTATTTACTGACAATAATGTGTGTAGCCACGAGATTCCCAGAAGCTATTCCACTAAGGAGTATTCATGCCAAGAGTATAGTGAGAGAGTTGGTGAAGTATTTCTCTTGGGTAGGACTCCCAGAGGTGATACAATCCGACAGAGGAAGTAACTTCACTTCCGGCATGTTCAGGAAGATATTGAAGGGCTTGCATATTGAACAGAAGTTAGCAAGTGCATACCATCCACAATCACAAGGTAGCTTGGAGAGATTCCACCAAACTCTTAAGAACATTCTGAGAGTATACTGTGAGGATCTTGGTATAGATTGGGATGAGGGAGTCCCACTAGCTTTATTTGCGGTCAGAGATGCAGTACAGGAATCGACTGGATTCAGTCCATTCGAACTAGTGTACGGCCATGATGTGAGAGGTCCTTTGAGCATGATGAAGGAGAAGTGGCTCGGCAAGAGTGATGACCCACATTTGTTAACGTATGTATCAGAATTCAAGAGTAGATTGATGAAGGCGAGGGAACTTGTCGCAGAGAATCTGAAAAATGCACAACAGGAGATGAAGAAGTGGTATGACAGGAAGGCGAGAGTGAGAGAATTCAAACCAGGTGACAGAGTTTTGGTGTTATTACCTATCCAGGGGGATCCCTTGAAGGCAAGATATTGTGGTCCATGGACAGTTGAGAGGAGGGTAGGAGAGTTGAATTACATAGTCAACACTCCTGGTAGGCAGAGGAAAGACCAGTTGTGCCATGTAAACATGATCAAACCATATCATGGAAGGGAAGAGGAGAAGACGGAAGTACCCGAGGAGATGACTGAGTTGAGTTGCGGCGTGGTGAATGCAGAACAAGAAATGGATGATGGAGAGGAGGAGAAATTCAGCAGGTGCGAGGAGAAGAACTTGGAGAACTCGATGGTGTTAGAGAACCTAGGAGCTAAGCTGAATCATCTGAGCAGTGAAAGGAGAGATGATATCATCCATGAGATACATAGGTGTGGAACCTTATTTTCGGATATTCCACAACCAACATGCAGAAATTGAAACGTGGTACAGACAAGGACTCACGTTGGCCTCATCGAGTCTCTCTCTCGATGTTGATGGCTTAAAGTTAAAGTGTATTGTGGTTGATAAATATATATATATATATATATATATATACACATATATATATATATATGTATGTGTATATATATATATATATATATGTATACATATATACATATATACATATATACATATATATACATATACATATACAGATAAAGAGAGAGAGAAACTTTAACATATCTAAGAGGCATAGTATTCCAAATCCCTCGAGAAGGCATAAGTATCATGTTATTGAATCCCTGGGTCCTCCTGACGAATAAAATGTTTTGGTCTGAATAAGATAGTTCAACTTTTTCAACCTAGTGACGCGCTGTGAACATTTTGTTCTGGCAAACAACAAATGAATATGTTACTTGGGCTAGGCTAGTTTAGGTTAGGTTATGTTATTAGGTTATAGTTAAGACTTATAACCTTTTTCTTTTTGGCTGAAACCAAACGATCTCGTTCAGTTGAAGGACGGCCTCCAAAGTGCAAAATGTTAATGTGTTTATATTCGTATGACGTATTTACCTTTTAGACAATTCGTCCAATCATTCATTCCCGTCTATCAATAATATCATAATTGAATGCATTACGCATAGCTACATTTAATCAAGAAATCCATCAATTATGCATACAAAATTTGAACACAATACAGAGTACTGGACTCTTTGCATAGTCTAATTTAGATCTTGATTGACTCTATATGAGCAGGTGGTCATGAGCACGATTCCCAGGACCCGCTGCGGGCTATGTCGCGTTGGTTTCCGACAACCCTGGCCAGGAGGGGAATCGACCCAACATCGGCCTAAAAATCCTAGCGGCTTGCCGCAACTGACAGGGTTTTGCTTTTCCAGGGGTTTCTCACTTCCCACAGCGTGAGAGTAGGATGGTGAGAGTCTATTATGTGCCCACATGCACCTATAATAAAATTAATCAGCATATTCAATCTCTTTGTCTCAGTTGAGTTTGGAGCCATAAATGTACCAAACCCACCAATCATTGACTTATGCTCGTGGTGATCCAGCGACATGGAAACCTTAAGGTGGCGGAACGCTATGCATTTCTCGCTAGCATGCTACTTGATTTGGCTACTTCATCTAAGTAAAGAAACGACCTCGGTTACGATTTTTTTTTTTTTTTTTCAAATTTCCAAATGTCACATTATTCTTGCGTCATAAAGTGAGAATCATTTGTCTGTCTGATTTTCATTTATTATTAGTTATATGTCAATTTATTATTATTTACTATTTACCTGTTTGTTTATCATTTAACTATACCTATGCATTTATTTCCAAATCGAATGCGTTTGGACTTGTATTTGATTTCTCTAAGCAAATGGATAATATCTGTCTTCCTAACTTTTTTGTTGATTGTCAGTCATTGATATATTTCTTTTTAATTCCATTTTTTTCTCTGGACTATTTTCTTTTTCTGTGAATTGAACACCCGATTGTCTTCTATGATTGTCACGTTGTTTTTGTTGTCAATGTATGCCATCCGACATTTATTCTTGCGCGCGCATGTGTGTGTGCTTATGTACGTGTGTGTGTGTATGTGTGTGTGTGCGCGATTGCGTGTGTGTGCGTGTGTGTGTGTGTGTGCGTGTGTGTGTGTGTATGTGTGTGTGTGTGTGTGTGTGTGTGTGTGTGTGTGCGTCCGTGCGTATTATACTTGAATTTTGAAATCAAATACCAAATATCGAGAACCAGAGAACACAAATTCGAATTAAAAGAAGAATCGCGAAAGAGGTAAAAGATAGTGTGAATGAAGATTTGAGATAGAGTGAATAGTCACATATGGATCACCATTCCTGTATGAGTATAGACTAGTTTCTAATCCTAAAAACAATGTTGAGTAGCTCTGGGCCGTGGGGGTATCGTGGAAGTCCTTACATATTTAAGTACACAAAGCTTATCTACCTAGAGGGATTTTATCTTTACGGCCAAGAATAATCAGTCTTTCCCAGTCACCCGATTCCGCAACAGCCGTGGAATCTGTAATTAGTATGACAGGAGGTTAATGTGTATACATGTGTGTAATTTTTCTTGAATACACCTACAACAGTATCTACATACGTGAGTTTCTTTTTGTGTGTTTTTATAGGAGTGAGACTAAATCGTAAAAGCCCGTCTGCTCTTCTTCTTCCTGACCATCGATGGTCTAGAGTCAACCTCTTTCCATATGTACCCCGCTCTTATGTACTGCTGTTCTACAGTCCCGTAGAAATCCCCTCACTAGTGAATAGAACCCTAGTGTATCCACTAAGTATTACTAGTTTTCTATTTGTGGTTCTATTTGTGAACCACTGTAGCCCATAAGGAGTCATTGAACCATAGGTTAAGAACCACTGGTCTAGACTCTAGAACGAGAAAGAATGGCTTTTGTAGCCCAAATCACCACCGTGGGTGTTACGGTAACTGTACATGATTGGCGCGGTTTTTGTGATCAATTGTCGCAAACTGACTCGAAAACCATGTCAGAATGACGGCGTCGCCCATTTTGGAGGACAAAAGAAGAGTATCCGAAGGATCACCTCGAGCGCTCGAAAATGACTAGTCGTGTCATTCTCGCCTTCGGCAAGACCCTCCGGGCGATGTCGAGGAGATGCCTCGGGGCATGGCGAAGACTGTGCTCCTGTGTAGCCACCGAGGAAACGGCTTTAGGAGTGACCAAAAAGGTCGAAGAAGCGCTTATGGAACAGTAGGAAATCCAGTTCGTGCCCAACCACCGAGAAAAACCAACAGGGATTTCCGAAGTACTCCAGGAAGTGAACACTAACGAAGACTCTTCCTCTGTGGAGCAGAAATCCAATGTCGGAAGCAACCAGGAACGAGAATCAGTTTCGGAAAATAACAAAGAGCTTGAGACTCACAATATCGTTTGCGATGACACGGAAGTAACGATCCAGAAAGAAAACGTTACTGAGGACAAGTGCATCGCTAGTGAGGATAATGTTAGCGTGGAGGGTGACGTAGTGCCAGAAGAACACCACCCAAATCCAGCTACATCGTTGAAGGCTGAAGGTCTCGAAGTATCCTCCGTAGACTCTACCAACCTCCCGGAAACATGTGAGGAACAAGTGGGGAGTTCTGAGATCGAAGAAACCAGAGATATCTCACCCCATAGTCCTCAAACACACGAACCTTTGGTAAAAGATTGTTTCAAATCCAAGACTTGGAGGGGAAGTCGTAGAGGAAATTGATTTGGTAAGCAGAGATATTAATTTTTCATTTTATTTTATTTCATAGTGAAACTAGATTGCATGTCTATATAGTGTGAAAAATACACAAAATTTTGTAGAACACATCGCACGCATACACCCACGTGCTGACATGAATGCATACACTTATACACACACACACACACACACACACACACACACACACACACACACACACACACACACACACACACACACACACGCTCGCACACACACGCACTCACACACACACACACACACACACACACACACACACACACACACACACACACACACACACACACACACACACACACACACACACACACACACACACACACACACAACTTATACACATATTTGTGTGTGTGTGTGTGTGTGTGTGTGTGTGTGTGTGTGTGTGTGTGTGTGTGTGTGTGTGTGTGTGTGTGTGGTGTGTGTGTGCTGTGTGTCTGTGTGTTTGTGTGCATGTGTGTATAGGCGTGTATGTGTGAATACGTGTGTATATGTATGTTTATATATATGTGCATGTGTGAATGTTTCAGGGATGGTGATATTATTTATATCAATATATATTCCAGTAATGCAAACTATCATTCTAATAAATTTTCTTTTTTCTTTTCAGGTAAGAAATTGTGTACCCAGTTCTGCTGTCTATGTTTCCATGAAGGGGGTAAGTCTGCAATTTGTTATCATTATTTTTTTCTTAATGCACATACCACATGTTTCTGACCAGAGCTTCCAAAAATCATCTACAAAGGATTACAACGGCAGAGCAATCCAATGAGAGACCTTTTGGTCTATAAGTAGCGAAGAGGTCATTTCATATCGTCTTAATACGTTCAGCACAAGCCATAGTAAAATCTAACAAGGCTCACCTTAGAACAAACGTTCAAGAATCGTTCAATTTGCTTTCATTCGTAATGAACCATTTCTGAGTGATTCGATTTAAAGTTGGGAACTTTCCCCTATCAGAAGGCTAGGACGATGCCTCTTATAGAAGACTTTGTTGCCTGGAACTTAATGAACCATGCCCTTGGTTCAACTTGCTAGGGGCACAAGTAGAACCTCGTCTTCCCCACGCCACATGCAGCGACGCTCTATCATGCTCCGTCAGCGAGCATCGCAAAATGATTTTATCAAATTTCTCAGTCACCCCCCCTACTCACCACTGGGATGGATGTCCCTTTGATAGCCATACCTTAATTCCATCTTTGCCCGTTTCATCTCAGCTGAAGACAATTAAATCTTAAGTAATTAAATGTCGAATTATTATGATGACGTTACAACAAACCTGCAAAAGAAATCTGACAAGGGACGTAATGGTTTATTGTCACGCAGGTGACATACAATGTCAGTGTTATCTATGTTAACGTCATGTATATATATATATATATATATATATATATATATATATATATATGAATATATATATATATATATATATATATATATATGTGTGTGTGTGTGTGTGTGTGTGTGTGTGTGTGTGTGTGTATGTATGTATTGCTCTAATTATGTTTGGAGAATAGAAGCATAGCTTTAATCTCATCTAACTCCTTGTCTAACATACTATATTCATCTAAACTACATCTACATCTGCACTTATGTAGATGTGTAGTTCTATTTAAATTATTAGGTTACAGGTGCTTGGGAGAGGTAAAGTCTGAGCGGTGTCTTTGCTTTACCGATTCCAATATCCTTTCTGGTTTCGACATACAATGTAACTTCCGAAATAACCTCGGGGGGTTGCCAGATTTTATATACATATTTACAGTCTTGCCATATCCTGATCGGTACATAAAAAAGGGGTTCGTTGCGACTGGTTTGAGCGACGATGACGGCGCCGGAAAGGCGCCCGTTCTGATTGTATTCGAGTAGCGCGGTCTCTGTTGTCCGACGCATTTGTCAGGACGTTTTCCCGAAACACTGGCGACTTCTATTGTTCGAGCAGATGTTGCCTGGAAGCTTGGTCTTAGGGTCCCGAGGAACAATAGAATGTCCCTTGCTTGAGGTCTTGAGGAAACAGTAGATGGCCCCTGAAGGTTTTTCTGAAGACGTTGGAGTATTTCTCCTTCCATATTCGTGTGTGCTCGCGTGTGCACGCTGGGCATCGACGGGGTTGATTATACCTACATCTACCTTTACATCTAGATTTGCATCTGCATCTGCAACTGTATCTACATCCACATCTACATTTACACCAACATCTACATCAAGAACATAAGAACATAAGAATGAAGGAGAATGCATAAGGTCTATACTATGCAGCTCCTTATCTATCATCACCTGTCATCCCCACCCATAAAGTTGTTTAATCGTTTCTTAAAACAGCTGACAGTTTCAGCGTTTACTACATGGTTACTAAATCTATTGTACTTGTCGACCACCCTATTAGTAAACCAATTCTTGCCTATTTCCTTCTTAAATCAAAATTTGTCCAGTTTAAAACCGTTACTGCGAGCACTGCTCTGTTGTTTTAATATGATGACCTTGTTCGCATCACCCTTGTTAAAGCCTTTGATCCACTTGAAGACCTCTATTAGATCACCCCGCACTCTGTGTCTCTTCAGAGAGTGTAAGTTTAGGTGCCTAAGCCTCTCATCGTAAGGCAGATTTCTGAGTCCATGTATCATTTTGGTCAATCTTCTCTGTACTGGTTCTAGTGAATTGATGTCCATAGGTGACCTCATGATAAAGAAGTTAGATAGGTCTGTATAATATTCGATTGTGGGAAGATCGACTTAGATGGGATTAGACGATGACTTGGCAAGAATTGGAGATGATTGGGTGATGAGAAGAGGATCAGAGGGATGAGAGAAGGTGAACACTGGCTGATTGGAAGTCTGGGGTGAGAGAGAGAGAGAGCGAGAGAGAATGAGAGAAAGAGGTAGATAGAGAGAGAGATTGGAAAGCAGATAGACAGATAAACAGAGAGGCAGAGAAGATGACGGGCAGGCTGGGAGATAGGAAGGCAAACGGGTTGTGTAAACAGAAAAATAGAGAGAAAGTGAAGGAGATAGTAAGGGGGAAAGTATCGGAATATAGTTTAGGCAATAGAAACAACTTAGAGGACTGTATAGAAAATCACCAAAGCAGGTGGAGGGAAGATAAACTTAAAGTTTACTATACAAATAGTAGGAGCATAATTAACAAAATTTATTTGCTGCGAGGTAAAGCATGCGTAGAAAATTTCGATATTATAGCTATTACTGAATCCTGGATCAACATGGCTGATAAACATTTCCTTCCGGAAATCGAAATAGAAGGATATAAGTTTTTTCATAAGGATAGAGTCGGCAGGAATGGGGGAGGTGTAGCACTTTTCGTTAAAAATACATTTAACTGTATTATCAACAATGCGATTAAGGAAGAGGACTGTACGGAATCTATTTGGGTAGAGATTATAGGCAAGAATAAGAAAGTTATTATTGGCGTCTTGTATAGACCTCCTAACCTTAGCATTGAGCAGACTGATTCCCTAATTCATGAAATTCACAGAGCGTCCCAGTACAAAAACGTTGTAATCATGGGAGATTTTAACTATAGAAACATTGACTGGGAAACTTTAATAGGAGATCATGAAGCGAAGAAATTCTTAGATGTGGTGCAGGATAATTTCCTAAAACAAATGATTACCGATCCTACGAGGGGACAAAATACCCTGGACTTAATTCTAACAAATAATGAGCACCAAATTAGCAGCGTAATAGTGGGCGATAGTCTAGGCTTTAGCGATCATCAAGAAATAAGATTTAATATTATCTACTAATATAAAAAAATTTAATTGTCAAAACGGGCAGGTAGTGGTGACGTCACAGTCGTTTCCGGAGGGTCGGGCCAGAGTGCGGTAATCTGGGGACAAGTCTGAGAGCACCTCATGTGAGCTATTATTAGAGAATTATACGATGGCCATGACGTGTGTTACAAAGTCGAAATGCTGGAGGATCCCGCATCTAAAAAAAGGCGTCAGCGACACTTCTTGGGTTGGGTAACCGGAACAAGAAAATTGCCCAAGAATGAAGTATCAAGGGACTTCAAGAAACTCAACAAATTACGGGCTGAACACAGCGAGCTCTTTCCACAATTATATGGAGCCACAAAGAACGTATGAACGGAAACCTGCACGTAACTGTGTCTATAAAGAACTTTTTCACGGTAATAAAGGGAATAAAGACACGGCAATACACATGGAAAAACAAGGAATTGCGAAGTCTCCTACAATATCTAAATGTTTATGTTCCTCTGAGTTGCCCGTAGGGGAAGAAGAACCTGATCAATCTGTTGTTGTTATACCACGCATCGACGAAGAGGAAGCCATAAAGATGATAATGCCAGACGAATTCTACGGAGACGTCTATTCTGAAGGAGCACCAATGGAGGTAGCGGAGATGATGTTCGAAAAATTGGAGAAGAGGGAGAAGGAATTAAACAAGAGACTGAGAAGAGGGAGAAGGAATTAAAACAAGAGACTGAGAAGAGGGAGAAGGAATACAAAGAAGAGACTGAGAAGAGGGAGAAGGAATACAAAGAAGAAATCCAGAGGCTGAAGCAACTACAAGAAAAGCAAATGCAGCTGTTATACAAGATTTTATCAAGTAGTAGCGACGAAGAAGATTCTGCAACTATATCTTCAAAGAAAAGGAAACTGTAAAAATATACATAACTAATAATGTAAAATAAAAGTTGTATATAAAGATTATATGTTTTATTATCAATCTTGACATTAAATCAGGGCGGAGCCCTGGGCGCGAAGCGCCCGCGCGCGAAGCGCGCTTTGCCGAAGGCCAAGCACCCCTGGCGCAGCCAGGGCCGGCGAAGCCGGGTGCTTGTTTGGGAAAAAATAAAAAGTACGAATAACGTTCAAGTACCAGACTTCAGGAAAGCAAACTTTGACAATATAAAAACCTATTTGAAATTGAATACGAAAAACAATCCGGACATTTCAAACATTCTTGATTCTCGTTGCGGGGCTGATAGTCAGAAGTGGGTCAAGGAGGGTAATACGCATACCTTAGGTCAGGTCTGGGTCAAGGAGGGAAATACGCATACCTTAGGTCAGGTCTGGGTCAAGGAGGGAAATACGCATACCTTAGGTCAGGTCTGGGTCACAGAGAGTAATACGCATACCTTAAGTCAGGTCGATTGGGGGCGAGGGCCCAAAAATCAGGTCAGTACTTTAGATGAAATGTATAACAATCTAACTGATCTAATTATTAATGCACAAAACACATTTATCCCCCTAAAGTCAATACGGAAAAATAGTAATACTCCCAAATGGATGACGGACAGATTGAAACATGAGATCGGAATGAAAAGAGGACTTTACGTAAAAATGAAAAACGGGGAATCACACCTTAGATCAAGATATAACGAAATGGCAAAGCTGGTTAAAAGGAATACACGTTCAGTGAAACGTAATTATGAAATCAAGGTTGCCAGTCAAGCAAAATCCAACCCAAAGGGTTTCTTTCACCTCTATAGAATAAAAACCAAAGAAAGAATAGGACCAATTAAAAACGATGAAAATGTCATGATAGAATCGGAAGAAAAAATGAGTGAGGAGCTAACAATTATTTTCTATCGGTGTTTACTAATGAGAGGTTAGATAAAGTACCTGACTGCGATCCGATTTTCAGAGGGGATGAAGAAAATAGCCTAACTAATATCAGCATTAGTAAAGAAGAAGTTATCAAGCAGATTGACAGACTTAAAGCTACAAAATCTCCGGGTCCGGACGAAATTTTTCCAAGAATGCTTAAAGAGTGTAAATTTGAAATGTGCGACCAGTTAACTAAAATATTCAATAAATCGGTAGACACTGGTTCTGTTCCAACTGCTTGGAGGCAGGCAAACGTTGTTCCTGTTTTTAAGAAGGGAGATAGACCGACCATATGCAACTACAGGCCAATCAGTTTGACATCGGTTATAGGAAAAATGCTTGAATCAATAATAGTAAATAGACTCAGAGAACACATTGAAGGGCATAATTTAATTCGTGATTCACAGCATGGTTTCTCCAAGGGTAAGTCATATGTGACTAATCTTCTATCCTTTTACACTAAATCATATAAGGCGTCAGATAACAATGTTACGATGTTATTTACCTTGACTTTAGCAAAGCGTTCGAGAAAGTGCCTCATCAGACTACTAAATAAAATCAAGGTCCATGGCATACAAGGAAAAGTGTTAGAATGGATTAGAGCTTGGATCAGTGTCAGAAAACAGCGGGTCACCATAAATGGAGTAAAATCTAGGTGGGGCATTGTTACTAGCGGGGTCCCCCAGGGCTCGGTTTTGGGTCCCTTGTTGTTCATTATGTATATAAACGACTTAGACGATGGGTTAAATAGTGATGTTAGTAAGTTTGCGGACGACACTAAAATAGGACGCCTAATTAGGTCAGGAGAAGAAACCCAGATTCTGCAGGATGATCTTGATAAACTGTTAACATGGTCGGTGAAATGGCAAATGAACTGTAATATCTCTAAGTGTAGCGTGTTAAACGTAGGGCTACACAACCCCGAAAATAGATACAACTTAGATAACACGTTTTTAGAAAAATCTGAGTGCGAGAGGGACTTGGGAGTTCTGGTGAGTCCGGACCTTAAAACCAGGAAGCAGTGCATTAGCGCCAGAAATAAAGCAAACAGTGCATTAGGCTTCATTGCTAGGACAGTAACGAATAGAAGTGCAGAGGTAATTATTAAACTCTATCTAGCGATAGTTAGACCCATCCTTGACTATGCGGTACAGTTTTGGTCTCCGTCCTACAGAATGGACATAAATTCACCAGAATCAGTACAGAGAAGAATGACCAAAATGATACAAGGACTCGGAAATTTGCCTTACGAAGAGAGGCTTAGGCACCTAAACTTACACTCTCTGGAAAGACGCAGAGTGCGGGGTGATCTAATAGAAGTGTTCAAGTGGATCAAAGGTTATAACAAGGGTGATGCAAACAAGGTCATCATAATAAAACAACAGGGCAGGACTCGCAGTAATGGGTATAAACTGGACAAATTTAGATTTAAGAAGGAAATAGGCAAGAATTGGTTTACAAATAGGGTGGTCGATGAATGGAATAAATTTAGTAACCATGTAGTAAGCGCTGAAACTATCAGTTGTTTTAAAAAACTATTAGACAACTTTATGGATGGGGATGACAGGTGGTGATGGATACGGAGCTGCCTAGTGTAGGCCTTATGGTCTTTTGCAGTCTCCTTTATTTCTTATGTTCTTATGTTATGTTCTTATGTAAACGTCAGATATTCAGAAAAAAGAGTAAATGATCGAGAAATAGAGAAATAAAGAGAGAAAGAGAAAGAAAAATATCAGGAGAGGAAGAAAGATTAAGAAAAAGAGAAAAAATAAAAAGAAAGAAAAATCAAGATGGAGAGAGAAAAAGATCAGGAGAGAAAGAAAGAAAGATTGAGAAAAAGAAAAGAAAGAAGGGGAGAGAAAACATATACATTCGTGTATATATATATATATATATATATACATATATATATACATATATATATATATATATATTGCTGATAACCACAGGGAAAAAACGGAAAAGAAAACTAGAATTCCCAAGCTCTTTCGTGATATTTCACATCATCAGGGGATTACAACAAAGAAAATTGTCACATAGGTATATAAGAGGTAATACAATAAACTGGGACAGGAACGGACATAACACATGGAGAAAATGTCACAAACATTGAACACTTACAATTAAATCATTTTTTTATTGATTTAATTTGATTACAAATTTTGTCAATGATAAAATTATCTAATTTAAACAAACCATAGCTAATATTAAAATTAGATCCTTCAGAATTTTTTATCATGCAACTTTCAATGATATTTCTTTTTGCAAATGAATCACAATTTATGATGGAAGAGGCATTGGTCCAATCGATACGATGATCAAAATCTCTCATATGGATAAACAGCGCACTAGTCTCTTGTGCTGTTTTTACACTGTACTTGTGTTGCTTGACCCTAGTTGCGAGTTCTTTGCCTGTTTGTCCAAGATAATACCCTTCACAATCTCTGCAAGGGATCCTGTATATGCAACCAACTGAGTCATTTTGTTATGAACGGCTAAGGAAAGCACGTCATAAACTACAAACACAATTGGAACGTAAGTTGACTAAATTGATTAAGGATAGTGACTGGACAAAGAATGCCAACCCCAATTTTGTAGTGAACTTGTCGGATAAAGAACTTAGTGAAGATGTCTCAGTTGCTCTAGGCTACGGATTAAAATTTGCTTATTCAAATAAGGATTTGGATTATGTTGAAATTTGCCAAATCAATTTAAAATTTTGAAAAATATTGTGATTTATCTCTTGAAGATAAAAACATTTGCAAAGGTATTATTTATGCTTCATTG
The DNA here is from genome assembly GCF_046742065.1 of Oratosquilla oratoria. NCBI lineage: Eukaryota > Metazoa > Arthropoda > Malacostraca > Stomatopoda > Squillidae > Oratosquilla > Oratosquilla oratoria. The sequence continues at coordinate 40,313 of NW_027467617.1, read as the reverse complement.
AATAATCCACGTGTACCCAATTGTCCAGATAGGTTTATGAAGGCTTTGGGAGATCTTAAAAAAGATAAGGATTTACATATTACTAGAGCAGATAAAGCAAATGCTGTGGTCATTTTAAACAGAGAGGACTATTTTGCCAAGATGAGTGATCTCCTGTCTGATGATATCACTTATTCTAGACTTCAAACTAATCCCCTCAGTAAGGTGAACAGCCATTTTAATAAGACAATGAAATCTGTTTTAAAGGGAGAAGACGAATTAATCAGACGTTTTTCCACCATTACGCCTTCTCTACCTTATATGTATGGTCTCATAAAGACACACAAACCTGGAAACCCTATAAGACCAATTATTAGCTCAGTAAAATCCATCTCATATAATTTATCAAAATGGTTAGTATCCTTACTCAGTCCGTTGGTTGGCACAATTTCAAATTCTAACATAAAGAATAATGTTGATTTAGTTCATAAACTTAAGAGTTTAAATATTAATTATAATTTCAAGCTTGTCAGTTTTGATATAACTAGTTTATTTACAAAAATTCAAATAGATGATTTAATTGTCTTTCTCACCGAATTTTTGGACAAAATCCCACTTCCATTGCCTTCAGCTAAAATCATTGAACTTATTAAGCTTTGTATTAAAGATTGTAAATTCGAATTTAATGGTCAATTTTATGCTCAGGAATTCGGAATGGCTATGGGTAATCCGCTATCCCCAGTCCTTAGCAATCTCTATATGGAATTTTTTGAAAATAAACTATTAAGTGAAATTTTGCCACCAAATGTGACTTGGTATAGGTACGTTGACGATGTTCTTTGCCTGTGGCCCAATTCTGAGGATCTAAATACATTTTTGCAATCTCTGAATAATTTAGTTCCCTCTATTAATTTCACTGTTGAACTAGAAAATAATGGTAAGTTGCCCTTTTTGGATTGCCTTGTTCATAGGAATGGTAATGATTTTAAGTTCAGTGTTTATAGGAAGCCGACAAATGTTTTGTCTTATATTCACTATTACTCGTCTCACCAGGATAAAGTAAAATAGTCTGGCTTTTCTTCTATGTTTTTACGTGCTCTTCGTATTTGCAGCCCTAAGTTTATTGATGGGGAATTTGAGTACATTGTTAATGTTGGTCTTGGATTAAAATACCCCAAAAGATTTTTAGACCGCGCTCTCGCTTTAGCGAAGGAAACCTTTTTATAGTGTTCAAACATCCCCCCCCCTTCGACTATAAGAATCTTTTGATTTTACCTTTTAGTAACAATCTTGCTCAAGTTCCCCATATTCTTAAAACATGGAATATTAAAGTTGTGTTTAATAATCCAAATACTTTTAAGAAGTTAATAATCAAAAATTCACCTAATGACTCAGTTGGTTGCATATACAGGATTCCTTGCAGAGATTGTGAAGGGTATTATCTTGGACAAACAGGCAAAGAACTCGCAACTAGGGTCAAGCAACACAAGTACAGTGTAAAAACAGCACAAGAGTCTAGTGCGCTGTTTATCCATATGAGAGATTTTGATCATCGTATCGATTGGACCAATGCCTCTTCCATCATAAATTGTGATTCATTTGCAAAAAGAAATATCATTGAAAGTTGCATGATAAAAGATTCTGAAGGATCTAATATTAATATTAGCTATGGTTTGTTTAAATTAGATAATTTTATCATTGACAAAATTTGTAATCAAATTAAATCATTACAAAAATGATTTAATTGTAAGTGTTCAATGTTTGTGACATTTTCTCCATGTGTTATGTCCGTTCCTGTCCCAGTTTATTGTATTACCTCTTATATACCTATGTGACAATTTTCTTTGTTGTAATCCCCTGAAGATGTGAAATATCACGAAAGCGCTTGGGAATTCTAGTTTTCTTTTCCGTTTTTTCCCTGTGGTTATCAGCAATCTTTTGGATCACGTGGTGTTGTGATCTTTTTGCATATATATATATATATATATATATATATATATATATATATGTATACACACATATATATATATATATATAATGTAAGGGTGGAAAGGGGAAATACGAGTTTTGATCCAATTGTTGAATTTATTTCCAATGTCTCTCGCTCTCTCTATATCTCTCTCTGTCTGTCTATATATATATATATATATATATATATATATATATATATATATATATATATATATATATATGTATATATATATATGTGTGTGTGTGTGTGTGTGTGTGTGTGTGTGTGTGTGTGTACGAGCGTGTGTGTGTGTGTTCGAGTGTGTGTGTGTGTGTGTGTGTGTGTGTGTGTGTGTGTGTGTGTGTGTGTGTGTGTGTGTGTGTGTGTGTGTTCGTATGTGTGTGTGTGTGCCTGCGTGCGAGTGTGTGTATATGTGTGTGCGTGCGAGAGTGTGTGTGTGTGTATGTGTGTGTGTGTGTTTTGGCTAGGACTAGCCATGATGGCGATTTTTTTCATTATTTAAGGCCAACCAACAACAGAATAAGTTCCTGTATTCAACTTTGGGTAAAGGGGGAAATGCGAACCTAGTGTCTTTTCCAAGTCTTGCAAGAAAGTTCTTAATTGTATCTGTCTTCTACGGTTTTATTTACCGAATGTGGTATAGGAGCTTAGGGCCCTTCAGTGTGTTAGGGAACTAGATGTTCAGCGACACCGTTCTCGAGGCTCCCGGCCACGGGACTTCTACGGACTCTGGAGAGTCCGTAGAGGAATATGTAGAAAAGGTCGAATTTAAGAAAGACCAGTCGGGCCGTGTATATTTCCATGTCCTGAAGTATAAGCTTTATTCCTGCAGAACCTTATACACTCCTCTACCTGAAGATCTGGCTGACTTCCTCTTCGGTCAGCAAAGGAAAAGCGCAACATCGAGTCCTGGAACGAGGGTAATGCCTAGTTCAGTAGGCAAAGGTGCTGGAAAAAGAGAAGAACGTATTAGTTATAGAATATTGAAAGATGTCATTGCAGGAAATGGGAAAAGTGAGCATGAAAAGAAGGAGTAGAAAAACCATGAATGTGACATTGAAAGAGAAAAAGAAAGTAAATATAAAAGGAAAACAACGTATGTTAATACAGAGAAACAGAACAGTGAAAGTGAAGGCAGTTGTAAGAAAATGAATCGATATGATGACAAGGAAAGTGATGACACAGTAAACATGACTGAAGTCATTGAAAAAGGAGAGAAAATCAGCAAACAAGGTATGGCAAAAGAAAAGAATGTAATGAAAGAAGAAGCTGAAAGGGAAAGAAAGAGTATAAAGACAAGTGAAGTTGTTAATGGAAAAGATAATGATAAAATGAAAGTTTTCAACGATACAGTAAAAGATGTTAATTTGGCTACTCAGAAAGTGAAATATGAAAAACAAGGAACATCATCTACGAAAGAGGAAAAACCAAGAAATGATGTAGGCAAAAGAAATGAGCAAAAAGAAGATGAATGGTGTCTAGTAGAAAAGAAGAAGAAAAATAAAAAAGATGCTAAAAAATTAGTTCCTGAAAAGAAAGGAAACTTGGACAGAAAGCGCTCGGTGCAATATGGCAAACAAGGGCCAAACGCACCCATTACCCCAGTAATCGCGCCCCGTGTTATACCTACACCTGTAAACTGGCACAACAGGTCGTAGAAGGCGGCGCCATCCCGTCCCAGAGAAGAGCGCCTGGATGTGAGAGTCTCAGACCCTAAGCATCAAAGGAACGTGACGCACCAACCCCGGGTGGCTGCCCCGCGGGTCCTACCTACTCCTGCCAACTGGCACAGGAGGTAGGAGTAGGCACCCCCTACCCCAACAGAAGTAAGGCCCATTCACGTCAAGAAACAGGACTCAGACATGGGAATATTTAAGGCTCTTATGAATAAATTATCGCCTAAAAACTTCGACAGAATTTCCCAGCAAATCGCGGCCTTCATTGCCGAACATCCGGGCACAGCGGAATCGGCGGCCGAATTAATTGTCGACTTTGCAACTAGACAGCAGTTTTATTCGCAGACTTATGCGCAGCTGTCCAAAATATTGACAGAAAATATGGGCGAAGAAATAAAGAAAGTCTTCAAAACCCGTCTGGTAAGCAAGTGTCAGTGCTTATTTGAACCACGGGAAGAGACGGAAGCCTTTTGTGAGAACGGTAACCTCTCCAACGAAGAACGGGCAGAATGTGAACTCAAGAAAATATCTTGCAGAAAACGATACGTCGCCCTGTGCGTCTTTATCGCGAACCTTTGCCTTGAGAACCTTATACCAGCGAGGAGAGTGGCCTATTGCGCTAAATTCCTCCTCCAAAAAAGAGACGAGACTTGTCTGGAGGCTGTCTGTGCCCTCCTTCAGGCAGCGGGTCACAAAATGGACAAGGTAGCTGGGACCTCACCCACTGGAACCAAAGAAGTCTAGAAAATCTATTTTTCAATCAGTGAGATCGTTGACAAGAAACTGACCTGCAGTCGTCTAAGATACCTCTTGACCGATATTCAGGAACTCAGAGGTCGTAATTGGTAGCCAAAACATCCGAAGAATTAATGATGCAGAGGATATTCTTTAATCGTATTCGTGGGTATGCATAAGACGAGCTGAATTTGTAAATCCGGAATTGTAATTCGTCCTCATAAATGGTTATCCTAAACCATAGATGTCATTCATAATTTGTCCTCGTAATTTTTATGGTAATGACATTGAAAAAGTAATGGTATTAAGATGGCAATGCCATTAAAATGGTAATGGTAACAACGGAGTAGGGTTTTCCCTCAGCTGAATAAAATCAACTGTCGACCACGTTCGTCTGAGCAAAATCCTTAATAAATAAAGATAATTTAAATGAATATAAAATCAACTAGAATAATCTCGCTAAAAGATTAAACTATTTTTAACAGAAATTTGCCTTCACATAAAGAAAAAATAAATAATAACAATACGAATGATAAGAATAATAAGAATAAGAATAGTAATAATAATAAGAATAGTAATAATAATAATAGTAGTAATAATAACAATAATAATAAGAAGAAGAAGAAGAATAACAATAATAATAGTAATAATAATAATAATAATAATAATAATAATAATAATAATAATAATAATAATAATAATAATAATAATAATAATAATAATAATAATAATAGTAATAATAATAATAATAATAGTAATAATAATAGTCATAGTAATAATAATAGTCATAGTAATAATAATCTTACATATCAATACGCTTGTACCTATATGTGTCAAGCGGTGAAGTGACGGGAACGAAGCCTTCCAAAATTGCTGACGATTGATTGGCTGCGAGGGAAGCGAGAGTGGTGACGTCACGGCAACGAAGACAACTTATTTGCCGAGAGCGGGGACGTCACAGCAATAAGGAGACGACTGATTGGCTTCCAGCTAAGCGACTGTAGTGACGTCACGGCAACGGAAACGACTTATTGGCCGAGAGCGGTGACGTCACGTCTCAGAACCCATTGGAAAGCCTTTAGATCGAGTTAATCCTTTAAATCTCGAGAATCTTTAGATATCGCTGATCTTTTAGGTCTTCTGGATCTTTTAGATCTCTCGTGGCTCTTATATCTTGTATCTTATTTTTTTTTTTTTTTTTTTTTTTACATCTTGTGGATCTTTTAGATCTAGTGAATTCTTGGATCTTGAGGGTGTTGAAGTTCTTCAAGCTCCTGAAGGTCTGGAAGATCTCTAAGGTCTTGAAGTTCTTGAAGTTCCTGAAGCTTCTGAAACTCATGACGGACACGATGATCTCGAAGGTCTTGATGCTTGTGTAGAGTTTGTTATGACGACACCGTCTCACTGGCTGGCTGAGTAGGCTGGAAGGTCACTGAAGAGAGTCTGTGAAATGTCCAACATGGATAAAGCAATTGTTCGAGCGTTTTAATCTAATAGTGGCCAAAGCAAAGGAATTATCTTTACTAGAAATATTGCTTATAGAGAAGTATAAGTTTATAATAGATCTATTTCACTATATTATTTTTCACTGAATTGAACGAATGCAAGCATTGAGGAACAATATGAACAATCAAGAGAGAGAAAATCATCTTGAAAGTTTGCGGAACAGAAGATTTACAGATAAGAAATGATATGGATGAAGAGAAAAGAAGGCAGTATTTTGAAAATATGAGGAACAGAATAAGACAACAAAGAAATAATGTAAATGGAGGTAGACGTCACGGCAACGATGCCTTGCTGACGACTGATTGGCTTCGAGCGAAGCGAGTGTGGTGACGTCACGGCAACGGAGACGACTTATTGGCCGAGAGCGGTGACGTCGCGGCAAAAAGGAGACGACTGATTGGCTGCCAGCTAAGCGACAGTAGTGACGTCACGGCAACGGAGACGACTTGTTGGCCGAGAGCGGTGACGTCACGTCGCTTCAGCGCGTCCGACATGACGTCACGGTGCAAAGGAATCGAAGTAGTTTTGTTCTGGCTAAAGACAGACGATTTTATTCACCCATTTATCACATTCTTTCGTGAGAGAGAGACGATGGGAAGAATATGACGGCAACGTCGGGAGATTTTGACGATTCCAATGGGAGACTGAAAAAACTTCTTCGGGAGATTTTGAAGACCCCGTAATAATAAAAAATTGAATAACCGTGGAATTTCCGCGTGTCCTACTACTACTACTAGTAGTAGTAGTAGTAGTAGTAGTAGTAGTAGTAGTAGTAGTAGTAGTAGTAGTAGTAGTAGTAGTAGTATATGAAAAGAAACAACAACCAAAATGCAGCATTGTTTCTTGGATGAGATGTAGACTGTCATTTTCACTCCTAAGATCAGCCCTCCTATGCCTGAGAGGTACCAGGTCCCCACCGCCCAAATCAGCACATATACAAAACCTAGATTTTGAGCAGACGGTGGTAGACAGTAGGATAAATGAACTTTTGTGTTAGGCATTATTATAAAATAGATAGATAAATAAAAGGGTCGTCGACCACAGTCATTGGCGGGAGAGGGGCCAATGAACTGTCTTTGGGAGACAGATCCTGCTGCTTCCACCACACAGTTCCACGAGGATGGAGGTCGTATTAAAAAAAAAAAAAAAAAAAAAAAATAGTAGTAGTAGTACATTATCATTATTAGTAGTAGTAGTAGCAGTAGTAATAGTAGTAATAACAGTAATAATAATAATAATACTATTATTATTATTAATAGTAATAATATACATATAATAACAATAATAATAATGATTAATAATGATAATGATAATAATAATAATAATATTAATAATGATAATAATAAAAAGAAGCATCAGCTGAAATAATCTGACCGTAACAGGTTTTTTTTTCTTTTACCAGAAATTTGCCTCTCAGCTGAATAAAGTTATTTGGTGTTCGCAAGAGGCAAATACATAAGATAACTTTTAGGGCATGAGCAGGGATTAGATCGAAAAACTTGAACCTCTAGGTTTAACCTTAAAGAAAATAGAGACGTGTGAAGGGGAGGAGAGAGGTGGGAGGGGGGCGGTCAAGGAGAGAGTAGAGAGGAAGAGGTCAAGGGGAGAGGTGGGAGGGGGAATGTCAAGAGGAGAGGTGAGAGGGAGAGGTCAAGGGGAAGGTGAGAGGTGATAGGAGGGAAGGGGGAGGTCAAAGGGAGAAGTGGGAAGGGGGAGGTTAAGGGTAGAGGTTGCAGGGGAAGGTGGGAGAGGAAAGGTCAAGGGGAATGTGGGAGGCGAGAGGTCAAGGGGAAGTTGGAAGGGGAGAGGTGGAAAGAGGGAGGTCAAGGGAAAGGTAGGAGGGGGATGTCAAGGGGAAGGTGGGAGGGGAGAGGTCAAGAGGAAGGTGGGGAGGTCAAGGGGAAAGTGTGAAGGGGGGTTGGTTAAGGGGAGAGGTGGGATGAGGAGGTCAAGGGGAGAGGTTGAAGGGTGAGGTCAAGGGTACAGGTTGAAGGGGAAGGTGGGAGGCGAGAGGTCAAGGGGAAAGTGGAAAGGGAGAGGTGGGAAGGGGGAGGTCAAGGAAGAGGTAGGAGGGGGATGTCAAGAGGAATGTGGGAAGGGAGAGGTCAAGGGGAAAGTGGGGAGGTCAAGCGGATAGTGTGAAGGGGGAGAGGTGAGATGGGGAGGTCAAGGGGAGAGGTGGGAGGGGAGGTTAAGGGGAGAAGTGGGAGGGGGGATGTTAAGGGGAGAGGTGGGATAGGGAGGACAAGGGGAGAGGTCAGGAAGAAAGTGGGGAAGTCAAGGGGAAAGTGTGAGGAGGGTTGGTTAAAGGGAGAGGTGGGATGGGAAGGTCAAGGGGATAGCTGGGAGGGGAGGATACGGGCAGAGGTGGGAGGGGCGATATAGAGGGGAGAGGTGGGAGGGGGAGGTTAAGGGGAGAGGTGGGAGGGGGGAGGTCAAGGGAAGAGGTGGGAGGGGGGAGGTCAAGGGAAGAGGAGGAAGGCGGAGGTCAAGGGGAGTGGTCAAAGGAAGAGGTGGGAAGGGGGAGGTGAAGAGGAATGTGTGAGGGGAGATGTGGTAGGGGGAGGTCAAGGGGAGAGGTGGGAAGGGGGAGGTCAAACGGAGAGATGGGAAGGAGGGGAGGTTAAGGGAAGAGGTTGGATGGGGAGGTCAAGGGGAAGGTAGGAGTGGAGACGTGGGAATGAGAGGTCAAGGGGAGAGGTGGGAAGGGGGAGGTCAAAGGGAGGGGGAGGTCAAGGGGAAGATGGGAGAGGATAGGTCAATGGGAAGGTGGTGAGGTCAAGGGGAAAGTGGGAGGGGAAGTTAAGGGGGGAGGTCAAGGGGAGAGGAGGTAAGAATAGGTCATGGGGAGAGGTGGGAAGGGGGAGGTCAAGGGGAGAGGTGGGAAGGGGGAGTTCAAGGGGAAGGTGGGAGGCAAGAGATCAATGGGAAAGTGGGAGGGGAGAGATGGGAAGGAGGAGGTCAAGGGTAGGGTTGCAAACCGTCCTTTATTTCAAAGGACAGTCCTTTATTCAGCTCTATTTGTCCTTGTCCTTAATTGAAATATGAAATGACACTATTTGTCCTTTATTTTGAAATAGTTTTGACTTGAAGTTTAATTTCCTACTCTCAAAATGTGATGATTGCAAAAGCGTTTACTTCTTGTAAGACTGCAGACTACCAACTCTGCATTCTGCACATTACCAGACGTACAGAGCGGCAGACCGCAGACCAGGTTGTAAAATTAGCCTCATTTTATGTATAACTCAATTTTCCATTAAAAAGAAAAGGCACTAATTTTGGGAAAACTAGAAAATCGTAAACTGTTACTAAATATGAGAACCACCACCAAGAAAAAAGAAAAGAAAAACAATAGAGAAAGAAAGGAGGTGCCGTTGGACGTTTGGAAAGGCAATACTTCCGCCTATCAACTGAACTCATGAAGAACCAAAACAAATATGGCGTATTATACAACAATGTACTGATGAGACCCTTCACAAAATCGAGCCGTAATTTGTTATAAATACTAGAACAGTGAAATGTATGTGAGAAAACTTGTAATAATAGTGCCAATATTTCAGGTTATTAACAGATATTTGGAAAAACTGAATAGATTTCGATGAAATTCAACATTCGGCAAATTATCAAACCTACGTTTCGTAGGCCACTCATTTCTCAAAGTTTCAGAAATTTGTAGTAGTAGACCATTTGAAGCTAGAAGGAAAGCTTAAATTAAAGATGGATGAACTTTTTGATAAAGAAGTATTAATTCAAAGAATCTTCGACAAGTTCTGAACTCATAAGCTCAAAAACAACAATCAGAAAGTGGTATTTTATTTTCAAATCTATGTACTTTAATTGTATCAATGTTTTCAAAATAGTTTCTTTTGTACAATCAATACCAGGAATATCATCTTATTGTGAGAGAGTTTTTAGTTTAATGTCATCTAAATGGCGAGATGAAAGAAACTGATGCTCTGTTGAATTAATTAAGAATGAACTTCTCATACATTTTAACATAAAAGTTAGTTGTTTGGAATTCGCTAAAAACAGCAAAAATTATACAAATTTTCTGAAGGCAGCAAAAAGCCAGGGCAAATATAGTTTTAAAGATTAGAATCCTTTGATCAAAGTAAAATAAATGTCTTCTCATTCTTGTTTTTGTATTTTCATTTAAGTAAGAGAAATGCAATTTTGAACTGCATTTAATATTGGCATCTATTATGATCTATAGCCACTAAAATAAATATCAATAGAGTTTTTATGTCCATTATTGTAGCCTAGCAGAGTTGGCAACCCTAGTCAAGGGAGAGGTAGGAGGGGGAGGTCAAGGGGAAGGCGGGAGGGGAGAACTCAAGGGAAAGTGGGGGGGGGAGGTTAAGGGGAAGGTGGGGAGGTCAAAGGGAGAGGTGGGAAGGGTAGGTCAAGGGAGAGGTGGGAGGGGAGGTCAAAGGGAGATGTTGGAGAGGAGAGGTGGGAGGGGTAGGTTAAGGGAAGAGGTGGGAAGGGGAGGTAAAGGGGAGAGGTGGTAGGGGGATGTCAAGGGGAGAGGTGGGAAGGGGAAGGTTAAAGGGAGTGGTGGGAAGGGGGAGGTCAAGAGGAGAGGTTGGAGGGGGAGGTCAACGGGAAGGTGAGAGGGGAGAGATCAGGGGGAAGGTGGGAGTGGAGAGGTGGGAGGGGGAGGTCAAGGGGAGAGATGGGAAGAGGGAGTTCAAAGGTAGAGGTGGGAGGGGGGGGTCAAGGAGATGTATATATATATATATATGTATATATATATATATATGTATGTATGTATGTATATCAGCTATTTATAGATTTCAAACGGGCATATGATAGTGTGCATAGACCATCAATGTGTCACATAATGGCAGAACTGAATATTCCAGCTAAATCAATATCCCCCATTAAAACGTGCTACATAGGAAGCAGATGCACAGTAAGAGTTGTAATGAATGATACAGAATGTGCCCATTATATGATGAAGAAGAAAAATGGAGACGAAGACATAACAGGGAAATTAGAGATCAGACTCGTTAACCGTACATTCGGGATGAAATACGGGGAAGAAGAGTAAGGTGGGCTGGACACTGCGTACCAATGGAGGCAGGCAGATTACCAAAAAAGGTGATGGAAGGAGGAGTAGAGGGCAGACGACCACATGGAAGGATGGAGTAAAGAAGGACGTGGAGAGGGTGGCATCAAGAGATGACTAGAAAGAATTGGCAGAGGATAAAACCATCTGGAGAGGCATAATGAAAGCGGTGAAGGGTCGTCCGGCCTGACAATCAACAGAGCAAAAGTATATATATATATATATATATATATATATATATATATATATATATATATATATACATATATATATATATATATGTGTGTGTGTGTGTGTCTGTGTGTGTATGTATATGTATATATGTATATGTATATATATGAATATATATATATATATATATACATACATACATACATATACCAAGGCTTTTTCCCCCTTCCAAGGGAGGTAGCCACAAAGGGAAAGGCATAAAAACACTCCCACCCATTTCATCCCTAAATACACTCCACACCCCTCCCACCCTTCCTCTCATCTGAGCACCTCCTGGATGACGGGTCATCCCTGAACCCTGCCCACCGCCCTGGGTCAGAAGCAGTGTCGCAAGACACAGTACATCCACAGCAAGGCCGCTTCATTTAATCGGCGACCCCCCCTCTCCGTCCCCTTTGCATATAAGGAGAGGACGGGGAGAAATCCCTTCGGGCTGCGTCAAAATTTACTCACACATACTACCCCACCCCCACCCCCCGCCCATTCCTCCTCATGCAGTCACAACATCATCCATATACAACCATTCTCCACTCACCTCTGTCTTCCGTCCTCTCCCTTCCTTCCTCAACAGACATTCCCCTCTTCCCCAAAGCCCCCTTTACCCCATCCATCCACCTCATCCTAGGACGTCCCCTCATGTTCACTCCCTCCACATCTGCCTTCCATACCTCTTTTACTAGTCTTTCTTCACTCATTCTTTCCATGTGTCCAAACCATCCTAATATTCTTTCATCAACCCTCTCTCCCAAATCCTTTTTCACCCCTGTTCTCCTCCTCACCTCCTCATTTCTCACTCTATCTAGCCTAGTAACCCCCACCATACTTCTCAGACACCTCATCTCAAACACATTCAAACTCCTTCTCTCTTCTTCTCTTATGTTCCACGTTTCTGCCCCATACAGTGCTGTTGGCACAATCACTCCTTCATACAGTCTCCTCTTCGCATCCATTCCCAAATGTCTATTTCTCATTACACTCTTTAAACCACCAAGGCATTTACTCGCTTCTCTCAATCTACATTCTACCTCCACCTTCACTCCACCTTTTCCTGCTACACTTGCACCCAAGTATCTAAAACTATCCACTTCCTCCAGTCGCTCTCCCTTAATGTTCACTTCCAGTCTACTGCCACTTTCACCCCTTGTACATCTCATCACCTTACTTTTACCCACATTTATCTTTAGCTTTCTTCTATCACATACTCTCCCAAACTCTGCCACCAGCTTCCTCAATCCCTCCTCTGACCCTGCCACAAGTGCAGTGTCGTCCGCAAACAACAGCTGGCTCACCTCCCACTTTTCTCCATTTTCTTTAACCATCTCCAATCCCTGACTCACTACCCTAGCATTCACCTCTCGCACCACCCCATCCATGTATAAGTTGAACAGCCAGGGCGACATAACGCATCCTTGACGAAGTCCCACCTTTACTTCAAACCACTCACTCTCTCCATTTCCAATCCTAACACATGCTCTACTACTCACATAAAAACTCTTGACAGCTCCCAAAAGCTTTCCTCCTATCCCATAAATCTGCATAACCTCCCACAGTGCCTTTCTGTCTACCCTATCATAAGCCTTTTCCAGATCCATAAAAGCCCCAAAAAACATCCTTCCCCTTTCCTATAGCTTTCTCACATATCTGTCTTACCACAAAGATCTGATCTACACAACCTCTACCCGTCCTAAATCCACACTGTTCCTCACCAATTACTCCTTCTGTTCCTCTCCTAATCCTCTCAATTAAGATTCTCCCATAAGCCTTCCCTACTACACTCAACAGGCTAATCCCTCTGAAATTACTACATTCACACTTGTCCCCTTTTCCCTTGTAAAGAGGAACTATACAGGCACTACTCCAGTCCTCCGGTACTCTACCCTCTCTCCAGCAAACATTAAATAATCTCACCAACCAGTCCACCATCACTGAACCTCCCTTTTTCAGACATTCTGCATGACATCCATCCAGACCAGGTGCCTTACCTGCTTTCATCATCTTTACAACTGCCTTCACCTCATCCTTCCTTATTTCTCCTCCATTCTCCTCACTCATCACTCTCATTTTCTTCGTATTTCCCACTGCAGCTATCTTTCCTTCCCTATCCTCCTTCACATTTAGCAACTCCCTAAAATATTCTGCCCATCTTCCTCTCACTGCCATCTCTTCCATTATCAACTCTCCATCTGTACCTTTTACCTTTTCTTCCCTACTTGATTCGCCTCCTCTTCCTCTCTTAATTTCTTTCCAAAACATCTTTTTATTACTTTCAAAATTTTCTGTCATACTCCTACCCCATTTCACATCTGCTCTCCTCTTTGCCTCCTTTACCTTTTGCTTTACTTCTCTTTTCTTTTCTTTGTACGTCTCATATGACTCCCCTGTCCTCTTTTGTAACCAATCTGTGAATGCTCGCTTCTTCTCTTCTACAACCTTCTTTGTTTCCTCATCCCACCATTCACTACCCTTTCTTCTATTTCCCCCTGTCCTTCTTGTTCCACACACCATCCTTGCACACTTTAAGACTCCCTCCTTGAACCATCCCCATTCCTCCTCCACACCCATCTCTGCTCTATCCTTTACTCCCTCCCACTCCTCCTTCAGCTTCATTTCGTACTCCTTCTCCTTTTCCTTTTCATTCAAGGAGTTCACTCTAAGAACCTCCCTACCTTTTGTCCCTTTCCTCCTTCTCCATCTATCCTCCACTCTCAACTTACCTTCCACCAAAAAATGATCTGATATTCCCCCACCCTCTCCCCTTAGCACATGTACATCCTTAACTCTTCCTATCATAATCCTATTTACCACTACATAATCCATTAGCGCTCTATCTACCACCCTTCCCTCCACGTATATATAGGTACGTATATATATACATATATCTGTATATATATATATATATATAATATGTATATATGCATATATATATATAAAATATATATATATATATATATATATCTGTATTCATATACCAATATCTGTATCTATATATACCTATATCTATTTCTATAAAGGGGGAAAGTAGAACCTATTGTTTTTCCTAGGTCTTCCAAGAAAGTCATTAAGTTTATCTTTCTTCTACGGATTTGTTTATTGAATATGGGATAAGGGCTTGGGGGCCTTGAGTGTGTTGGAGGAACTGTAGATGTTCGCCGACAACTTTCTCGAGGCTCCCGGCCACGGGTCTCCTACGGACGCTGGAGAGGTCGTAGAAGAATACATGAAAAAGGTCGAATTCCACAAGGATGAAGCGGGCCATGTGTATGTCCGTGTCCTCAAATATAAGCTCGTGTGCTGCAAAACCTCCTTGGTTCCTCTACCTCAAAACATGGCTGATTTCCTCTTCGATCAACAAAGGAAAAGTGTATTGTCGAGTCCTGGGATAAGTGTAAGGTCTAGTGCAGAAGGGAAAGTTTCTGAAAAAGAAAAAGATTCCATTAATAATAGAAAGTTACAAGATATCTATGTAAGAAATGGGAATAATGAACGTGAAAAGAAAAGCTAGAATCCTGAATGTGATACTGAAAAAGAAAAAAGGGTCAGCAATCAAGGAATGGCAAAAGAAGAGAATACAATCAGAGAAGCAACTGAAAGTGAAACAAAGAATAGAAAAATGAGTGAAATTATTGGTAGAAAAGACAATGATAAAATGAAAGTTGTCAACGTTACAGAAAAGGATGTTAAATTGGCTCCTGAGAAGATGAAATATGAAGAACAAAGCTCATCTACGAAAGTGGAAGAACTTGAATATTCAAATGAAGGAATGTGTAATATCTTAAACAATTATTTTAGCTCGGTATTCGTAAACGAAACACCTCAAGGTGAATTCCAAACTGAAACCTGTGAAAAGTCTGGGGTAAACTTACTCACTACGGTAAATATAACAAAAGAAAAAATTAAAAGGTGTATAGACAAACTCAAAGTTAATAAAATACCAGGCCCTGACGGTTGGCATCCAAGAATCTTAAAGGAAATTAAAAATGAGATTGTTGTTCCATTAGAAATTATTTTCAAGAAATCCATCATATCCGGAGATGTCTCAAGAGAATGGAAGCTAGCTAACGTTACTCCCATATTCAAAAAAGGTGACAAAAAGAGACCAAATAACTATAGGCCTATAAGTTTGACTTCAATCGTAGGAAAAATAATGGAAGCTATCATCAGAGATGCTATCGAACATCATTTAGAAAGTAACCGTTTGATAAATGATAGCCAGCATGGTTTCAGACGGAAACGTTCTTGCGTGACTAACTTACTCGAATTCTACAACACAGTTATCTCGAATTATGACAAAAGAAACAATATAGATTTAATATATCTAGACTTTGCAAAAGCTTTTGATACCGTCCCACACGAAAGACTACTTACTAAATTAGCTTTGCATGGAATAAGTGGTAGCCTATTAGGTTGGACTAGTAATTGGTTGAATGGTCGAAAACAGAGAGTTGTTTTAAATGGAAAAACTTCTGGATGGAAAAGTGTTGCAAGTGGAGTTCCTCAGGGTTCCGTTCTTGGGCCACTTCTGTTCATAGTATATATAAATGATATAGACCATGGACTAAAATCTACTGTTTCCAAATTTGCTGATGATACAAAACTGTGCGGAGTGGCAAATGATCACTCAAACCAATTAGATATTCAAGTAGATTTGGATAAATTACAGCAATGGTCTGAAAAGTGGCTAATGAAATTTAACACAAGTAAATGCAAGGTAATGCACATAGGTAAAAATAACAGTAAGTACGATTACAAGTTATTTGGTAATTCGTTAAGAAAAGTGGATAGTGAAAAAGATCTCGGCGTAATTATCAGTAACGACCTCAAATCATCCAAGCAGTGTATTTCAGCCTCTGAGAAAGCAAATAAGATTCTGGGACTGATTGCGCGATCTTTTGATTTCAAAAGTCCATCACTCATTAACAAGCTATATAAATCGTTAGTTCGTCCACATTTGGAATATGCTGTTTCCGTATGGTCACCGAATCTCATTAAAGACACTGACACACTGGAAAAAGTACAACGGCGAGCCACAAAACTGATTCCAAATATCAAAAATAAATAATACGAAAATCGATTAAAACATGAATCTGTTTCCTCTAAAAAAGCGTAGACTCAGAGGTGACTTGATACAAGTCTTTAGTATTCTAAAGGGAATGACAACATCAAAAGTGACCAAATTTTCACATTGAATGAGAATCAGACAAGAAACAATGGTCTCAAACTATCCGGAAATAGATTCAATTTGGAAGTAGGTAGAAACAACTTTGCCAACCGTGTAGTAAATGAATGGAATAAACTTCCTGCACAGATAGTGCAATGTAGTTCAGTTCGAAGCTTTAAGAATCAGTTAGATAAATACCTAAGTAAGATGCTATAATGATTATAATTTATCTTATATTATTTGTTTTTGTTTTGTTATTATTTGTCTGTCTGATTTTCATTTATTTTGTTTTTGTTTTGTTATCATTTGTCCGTCTGATTTTCATTTATTATTAGTTATATGTCAATTTATCATTATTTACTATTTACCTGTTTATTATTCAACTATACCTATGCATTTATTTATGTATCTTATTTGTTATTTACATTATTATAGTTTTTAGTTATTGTTTTATTATTAATATGATTTTTTTTCGCATCCGACCTAGATATGGATCAAAAGGTCTCCTGTCAGCATGCTCCGCCTTTGTAATCCTTTTGTAAGAAAGGATCAAGACAGTATGAATGAACCAAAGGAAGAAGAATGGTTTTTAGTAGAAAAAAAGAAGAGAAGAAATAAGAAGGAGGCTATAACAGTAGTTCCTGATAAGAAAGGACACACTGACAGAAAGCCCATGAAGAAAGTTGCCAAACGAGCACCAAACGCGCCCAAAACCCCTGTGATCGCGCCCCGGGTTCTACCTACACCTGTGAACTGGCACAACAGGTAGTAGTAGGCGGCGCCATCCCGTCCCAGAGAAGAGTTCTTCAAGAGCACCAAACATCTGAGTGTCTCTAAGCCCGAAGAACAAAGGAGCGTAACGCACCAACCCCCGGTGATTAGCCCGCGGGTCATACCTACTCCTGCCAATTGGCATAAGAGGCAGGAGTAGGTAGCACCTACCCCAGTTGAAGACAGGCCCATTCACGTTCAGAAATAGGACTCAGACATGGGAGTTTTTAAGGCTCTCATGAACAAATTGTCGCCAAAGAACTTCGACAGAATTTCAGAACAAGTCGCGGCCTTTCTTGCCAAACATCCGGGCACAGCGGAAACGGCGGCCGAATTGATTGTCGACTTCTCAACTAGACAGCAGTTTTACTCGCGAACTTATGCGTAGCTGTCGAAAATGTTGACAGAAAAACTGGGCAAAGAAACAAAGGAGGTCTTCAAAACCCGTCTGGTGAGCAAGTGCCAGTTGCTATTTGAACCACGGGAAAAAACAGAAGCCTCTTGTGAGAACAATAATCTAACTCACGAAGAATGGGGTGAATCCGAGCTTAAGAAAATTTCTTGCAGAAAACGGTATGTTGCCCTGTGCGTCTTCATTGCGAGCCTTTGCCTCGAGGACCTTATTCCAGCAAGGAGACTTGCCTATTGCGCTCAGTTCCTTCTCAAAAGAAGAGACGAGACTTCTCTGGAGGCTGTCTGTGCCCTCCTCCAGGT
>NW_027467617.1:5000-12500 GCF_046742065.1 Oratosquilla oratoria | reverse complement strand
AATGAGAGGTTAGATAAAGTACCTGACTGCGATCCGATTTTCAGAGGGGATGAAGAAAATAGCCTAACTAATATCAGCATTAGTAAAGAAGAAGTTATCAAGCAGATTGACAGACTTAAAGCTACAAAATCTCCGGGTCCGGACGAAATTTTTCCAAGAATGCTTAAAGAGTGTAAATTTGAAATGTGCGACCACTTAACTGAAATATTCAATAAATCGGTAGACACTGGTTCTGTTCCAACTGCTTGGAGGCAGGCAAACGTTGTTCCTGTTTTTAAGAAGGGAGATAGATCGACCATATGCAACTACAGGCCAATCAGTTTGACATCGGTTATAGGAAAAATGCTTGAATCAATAATAGTAGACTCAGAGAACACATTGAAGGGCATAATTTAGTTCGTGATTCACAGCATGGTTTCTCCAAAGGTAAGTCATGCGTGACTAATCTTCTATCCTTTTACACTAAGGTATATAAGGCGTCAGACAACAATGAAAATTACGATGTTATTTACCTTGACTTTAGCAAAGCGTTCGACAAAGTGCCACACCAGAGACTACTAAATAAAATCAAAGCCCATGGCATAGGAGGAAAAGTGTTAGAATGGATTAGAGCTTGGATTAGTAACAGAAAACAGCGGGTCACCATAAATGGAATAAAATCTAGGTGGGGCAATGTTACTAGCGGGGTCCCCCAGGGCTCGGTTTTGGGTCCCTTGTTGTTCATTATGTATATAAACGACTTAGACGATGGGTTAAATAGTGATGTTAGTAAGTTTGCGGACGACACTAAAATAGGACGCCTAATTAGGTCAGGAGAAGACGCCCAGATTCTGCAGGATGATCTTAATAAACTGTTAATATGGTCGGTGAAATGGCAAATGAACTTCAATATCTCTAAGTGTAGCGTGTTAAACGTAGGGCTACACAACCCCGAAAATAGATACAACTTAGATAACACGTTTTTAGAAAAATCTGAGTGCGAGAGGGACTTGGGAGTTCTGGTGAGTCCGGACCTTAAAACCAGGAAGCAGTGCATTAGCGCCAGAAATAAAGCTAACAGGGCATTAGGCTTCATTGCTAGGACAGTAACGAATAGAAGTGCAGAGGTAATTATTAAACTCTATCTAGCGATAGTTAGACCCATCCTTGACTATGCGGTACAGTTTTGGTCTCCGTCCTACAGAATGGACATAAATTCACTAGAATCAGTACAGAGAAGAATGACCAAAATGATACAAGGACTCGGAAATTTGCCTTACGAAGAGAGGCTTAGGCACCTAAACTTACACTCTCTGGAAAGACGCAGAGTGCGGGGTGATCTAATAGAAGTGTTCAAGTGGATCAAAGGCTATAACAAGGGTGATGCAAACAAGGTCATCATAATAAAACAACAGGGCAGGACTCGCAGTAATGGGTATAAACTGGACAAATTTAGATTTAAGAAGGAAATAGGCAAGACTTGGTTTACAAATAGGGTGGTCGATGAATGGAATAAATTTAGTAACCATGTAGTAAGCGCTGAAACTATCAGTTGTTTTAAAAAACGATTAGACAACTTTATGGATGGGGATGACAGGTGGTGATGGATACGGAGCTGCCTAGTGTAGGCCTTATGGTCTTTTGCAGTCTCCTTTATTTCTTATGTTCTTATGTTATGTTCTTATGTAAACGTCAGATATTCAGAAAAAAGAGTAAATGATCGAGAAATAGAGAAATAAAGAGAGAAAGAGAAAGAAAAATATCAGGAGAGGAAGAAAGATTAAGAAAAAGAGAAAAAATAAAAAGAAAGAAAAGAAAGAAAAATCAAGAAAGAGAGAGAAAAAGATCAGGAGAGAAAGAAAGAAAGATTGAGAGAAAGAAAAGAAAGAAGGGGAGAGAAAACATATACATTCGTGTATATATATATATATATATATATACATATATATATACATATATATATATATATATATATACATATATATATACATATATATATATGTGTGTGTAAAGGTGGAAAGGGGAAATACGAGTTTTGATCCAATTGTTGAATTTATTTCCAATGTCTCTAGCTCTCTCTATATCTCTCTCTGTCTATATATATATATATATATATATATATATATATATATATATATGTATATGTATATATATGTATATATATATATGTGCGTGTGTATGTAGTGTATGTGTGTGTGTGTGTGTGTGTACGAGCGTGTGTGTGTGTGTTCGAGTGTGTGTGTGTGTGTGTGTGTGTGTGTGTGTGTGTGTGTGTGTGTGTGTGTGTGTGTGTGTGTGTGTGTGTGTGTGTGTGTGTGTGTGTTCGTATGTGTGTGTGTGCCTGCGTGCGAGTGTGTGTATATGTGTGTGCGTGCGAGAGTGTGTGTGTGTGTGTGTGTGTTTTGGCTAGGACTAGCCATGATGGCGATTTTTTTTTTTATTATTTAAGGCCAACCAACAACAGAATAAGTTCCTGTATTCAACTTTGGGTAAAGGGGGAAATGCGAACCTAGTGTCTTTTCCAAGTCTTGCAAGAAAGTTCTTAATTGTATCTGTCTTCTACGGTTTTATTTACCGAATGTGGTATAGGAGCTTAGGGCCCTTCAGTGTGTTAGGGAACTAGATGTTCAGCGACACCGTTCTCGAGGCTCCCGGCCACGGGACTTCTACGGACTCTGGAGAGTCCGTAGAGGAATATATAGAAAAGGTCGAATTTAAGAAAGACCAGTCGGGCCGTGTATATTTCCATGTCCTGAAGTATAAGCTTTATTCCTGCAGAACCTTATACACTCCTCTACCTGAAGATCTGGTTGACTTCCTCTTCGGTCAGCAAAGGAAAAGCGCAACATCGAGTCCTGGAACGAGGGTAATGCCTAGTGCGGTAGGCAAAGGTGCTGGAAAAGAAAGAGAATCTATTAGTTATAGAATATTGAAAGATGTCATTGTAGGAAATGGGAAAAATGAGCATGAAAAGAAAGAGTAGAAAAATCATGAATGTGATATTGGAAAAGATAAAGAAAGCACATATAAAAGGAAAACACGGTATGTTAATACAGAGAACTAGAAAAGTGAATGTGAAGACAATTATAAGAAAATGAATCGATATGATGACAAGGAAAGTGATAACAAAGTAAAAATGACTGAAGTCATTGAAAAAGAAAAGAGAATCAGTAAAGAAGGAATGGCAAAGGAGAAGAATATAATGAAAGAAGAAACTGAGAGGGATACAAAGAGTAGAAAAGCAAGTGAAGTTGCTAATAGAAAAGATCATGATGAAATGAAAGTTGTCAACGATACTGAATAGGATGTTAAATTGGCTCCCCAGAAAGTGAAATATGTTGAACAAGGAACATCATCTACCAAAGAGGAAAAAACAAGAAATGATGAAGGCAAAGGCAATAAGAATGAACCAAAAGAAGAAGAATGGGTTCTAGTAGAAAAGAAGAAAAGAAATAAAAAAGAGGCTAAAAAGTTAGTTCCTGAGAAGAAAGGAAACATGAACAGAAAGCGCACGGTGCAATATGGCAAACAAGTGCCAAACGCACCCATTACCCCAGTAATCGCGCCCCGTGTTATACCTACACCTGTAAACTGGCACAACAGGTCGTAGAAGGCGGCGCCATCCCGTCCCAGAGAAGAGCGCCTGGAGACCACCAAAGATGTGAGTGTCTCAGACCCTAAGCATCAAAGGAACGTGACGCACCAACCCCGGGTTGCTGCCCCGCGGGTCCTACCTACTCCTGCCAACTGGCACAGGAGGCAGGAGTAGGCACCCCCTACCCCAGCCGAAATCAGGCCCATTCACTTCAAGAAGTAGGACTCAGACATGGGAATATTTAAGGCCCTTATGAACAAATTATCGCCTAAAAATTTCGACAGAATTTCACAACAAATCGCGGCCTTCATTGCCGAACATCCGGGCACAGCGGATCCGGCAGCCGAATTGATTGTCGACTTTGCAACTAGACAGCAGTTTTATTCGCGGACCTATGCGCAGCTGTCCAAAATGTTGACAGAAACTATGGGCAAAGAAATAAAGGAAGTCTTCAAACCCCGTTTGGTGAACAAGTGCCAGTGTTTATTTAAACCGCGGGAAGAGACAGAAGCCTCTTGTGAGAACGGTAACCTCTCCAATGAAGAACGGGCAGAATGTGAACTCAAGAAAATATCTTGCAGAAAACGATACGTTGCCCTGTGCGTTTTTATCGCACACCTTTGCCTTGAGAACCTTATACCGGCGAGGAGAGTGGCCTATTGCGCCCAATTCCTCCTCAGAAAAAGAGACGAGACTTCTCTGGAGGCTGTCTGTGCCCTCCTCCAGGCAGCGGGTCACAAAATGGACGAGGTAGCTGGGACCTCACCCACTGGAACCCAAGAAGTCTAGAAAATCTATTCTTCAATCACTGAGATCGTTGACAAGAAATTAACCTGCAGTCGCCTAAGATACCTCATGATCGATATTCAGGAACTCAGAGGTCGTAACTGGTAGCCAAAACATCCGAAGAATTAATGATACAGAAAATACTCGTTAAGGGTCTCCGTGCGTATGCATAAGATGAGCTGAATTCGAAAATTGGGAATTGTAATTCGTCGTCATAAATGGTTATTGTAAACCATAGACGTGATTCATAATTTGTCTTCGTAATTTTTATGGTAATGACATTGAAAGAGTAATGGTATTAAAATGGCAATGCTATTAAAATAGTAATGGTAACAACGGAGTAGGGTTTTCCCTCAGCTGAATAAAATCAACTGTCGACAACGTTTGTCTGAGCAAAATCCTTAATAAATAAATAAATATATAAAAATAATTTAAATTAATATAAAATCAACTAAAATAATCTCACCAAAAAATTTAAACTATCTTTAACAGAAAATTGCCCTCTCAGAAAAGAAAAAACTAATAATAATAATAATAATAATAGCCATAGTAATAATAATCTTTATATTACGCTTGTACCTATATGTGTCACGCGATGAAGTCACGGGAGCAAAGCCTTCCAAAATTGCTGACGACTGATTGGCTGCGAGCGAAACAAGAGTGGTGACGTCACGGCAACGGAGACAACTTCTTGGCCGAGAGCGGTGACGTCACGGCAAAAAGGAGACGACTGATTGACTGCCAGCTAAGCGAGTGGTGACGTCACGGCAACGGAGACGACTTATTGGCCGAGAGCGGTGACGTCACGTCCCAGAACCCATTGGAAAGCCTTTAGATCGAGTTAATCTTTTAAATCTCGTGAATCTTTAGATATCGCTGATCTTTTAGGTCTTCTGGATCTTTTAGATCTTTCGTGGCTCTTATATCTTGTGATTTTTGTTTTGTTTTTTTCTACATCTTGTGGATCTTTCAGATCTAGTAAATTTTTAGATCTTGAGGGTGTTGAAGTTCTTCAAGCTCCTTAAGGTCTGGAAGATCTCTAAGGTCCTGAAGTTCTTGAAGTTCCTGAATCTCCTGAAACTCATGACGGACACGATGATCTCGAAGGTCTTGATGCATGTGTAGAGTTTGTTATGAGGACACCGTCTCACTGGTTGGTGAGTGGCTGGAAGGTCACTGAAGAGAGTCTGTGAAATGTCCAACTTGGATAAAGCAATTGTTCGAGCGTTTTAATCTGATCGTGGCCAAAGCAAAGGAATTATCTTTACTAGAAATATTGCTTATAGAGAAGTGTTGTAAATTTATAATAGATCTATTTCACTATATTGTTTTTTCACTGAATTGAACGAATGCAAGCATTGAGGAACAATATGAACAATCAAGAGAGATAAAACCATCATAAAAATTTGCGGAAGAGATTTCCAGCGCGTCCGACATGACCTCACGGTGCAAGGAACCGAAGTAGTTTTATTCTGGCTAATGACAGACGATTTTATTCACCTATTTATCACATTCTTTCGAGATGGAGAGACGATGGGAGAATTTGATGACAACGTCGGGAGACTTTGACGATTCCTTTGGGAGGCTGTGAGACTCCTTTGGGAGATTTTGAAGACTCCTTTGTGATACTTCAAAATTAAATAACCGTGAAATTTCCGCGGGTCCTGGTAGTAGTAGTAGTAGTAATAATAATAATAATAATAATAATAATAATAATAATAATAATAATAACAATGATAGTAATGATAATAATAATAGTAATAATAATAATAATAATAATCATAAAAAGAAGCATCAACTGAAGGAATCTGACCGTAAAAATTTTTTTTTTCTTTTTTTACAGAAATTTGACTCTCAGCTGAACATAGTTATTTGGTGTTCGCAAGAGCAAAATACATAAGATAACTTAAGGCATGAGCAGGGATTAGATCGAGAAAACTGAACCTCTAGGTTTAACCTTAAAGAAAACAAAGACGTGAGAAGGGGGAGGTCAAGGGGAGAAGGTGGAGGGGGAGGTAAAGGGGAGAAGGTGATGGGGGAGGTCAAGGGGAAGGTCGGAAGGGAGAGATCAAGGGGAAGGTGGGAACGGAGAGGTGGGAGGTGGAAGTCAAGAGGAGAGGTGGGAAAGGGGAGGTCAAAGGGAGAGGTAGGAGGGGAGGTCAAGGGGAAGATGGGGAGGTCAAGGGGAGAGGTGGGAAAGGGAGGTCAAAGAGAGACGTGGGAGTGGGACGTCAAGGGAAAGATGGGAGGGGAGAGGTCAAGGGGAAGGTGGGGAGGTCAAGAGGAAAGTGGAATGGGAGGTCAAGGGGAGAGGTGGGCGAGGGGAAGCCAAGGTGAGGGGTGGGAGTGAGAGGTTAAATAAAGGTGGAAAAGGGGGAGGTCAATGAAAGGTGGGAGGGGAGAGGTCTAGGGGAAAGGTGGGAAGGGGGAAGTTCAAGGGGAAGGTAGGAGGGGAGAGGTGGATATATATATATATATATATATATATATATATATATATATATATACATTTATATATGTATATATATATATATATATATATATATATGTATATATATATATGTGTATATATATATATATATATATATGTATATGTATATATATATATATATATATATATATATATATATATATAAGTAGATAAAGGAGTAAACGATTAGATAAATCAAAATATAGATTAGAGAATTAATAGAATGTATGTCATATGATGATATGGTTTAACGTCACAAACTCCCCCCCCCCCTATCGGAAGGCTAGGACGGTGCCCCTCACAGAGGACTTTGTAGCGTGGAATTTAATGAACCATGCCCTTGGTTCAACTTCGCCGGTGGCAGGATTCGAACCGCCATCCCCTCGACTTTCGCCGCAAGTAACGAAGCCCTTACCCACTCAGCAACAACAATAGCAAACAGTAAAACAAGAACAGTGAAAAAGTAATTCAATAGAACATATGTATGAAAATAAACACAACAAAAAAAAATAAATTGATGAATATATATAAAAAAAAAAAAATCTAAGACACACTGATAAAACACTACATGGAAGAAGGAGTGACTAAGTTTTTGAAAGAAAACGGGTTGAAGATAGAAGACGAAAGTGTGAAGAGGATTTCACGACAAATAGAATAGATACCATGAAGT
>NW_027467617.1:0-2500 GCF_046742065.1 Oratosquilla oratoria | reverse complement strand
CCGATAAGAAAGGAAACATGGACAGAAAGCGCATGGTGCAATATGGCAAACAAGGGCCAAACGCACCCAATACCTCTGTGATCGCGCCCCGAGTTATACCTACACCTGTGAACTGGCACAACAGGTCGTAGTAGGCGGCGCCATCCCGTCCCAGAGAAGAGCGCCTGGAGAGCACCAAAGATGTGAGTGTCTCAGATCCTGAGCAGCAAAGGAACGTGACGCACCAACCCCGGGTGGCTGCCCCGCGGGTCCTACCTACTCCTGCCAACTGGCACAGGAGGCAGGAGTAGGCACCCCCTACCCCAACCGAAATAAGGCCCATTCACGTCAAGAAGTAGGAGTCAGATTTGGGAATCTTTAAGGCTCTAATGAACAAATTATCGCCTAAAAATTTCGACAGAATTTCCCAGCAGATTGCGGCCTTCCTTGCCGACCATCCGGGCACAGCGGAATCGGCGGCCCAATTAATTGTCGAATTTGCTACTAGACAGCAGTTTTATTCGCAGACTTATGCGCAGCTGTCCAAAATGTTGACAGAAAATATGGGCGAAGAAATAAAGAAAGTCTTCAAAACCCGTCTGGTGAGCAGGTGCCAATGCTTATTTGAACCACGGGAAGAGACAGAAGCCTTTTGTGAGAACGGTAACATCTCCAACGTAGAACGGGCAGAATGTGAACTCAAGAAAATATCTTGCAGAAAACGATACGTTGCCCTGTGCGTCTTTATCGCTAACCTTTGCCTTGAGGACCTTATACCGGCGAGGAGAGTGGCCTATTGCGCCCAGGTCCTCCTCAGAAAAAGAGACGAGACTTCTCTGGAGGCTGTCTGTGCATTCCTGCAGGCAGCGGGTCAGAAAATGGACAAGGTAGCTGGGACCTCACCCATTGGAACTCAAGAAGTCTAGAAAATCTATTCTTCTATCACTGAGATCGTTGACAAGAAATTAATCTGTAGTCGCCTAAGATACCTCCTGATCGATATTCAGGAACTCAGAGGTCGTAACTGGTAGCCAAAACATCCGAAGAATTAATGATACAGAAAGTACTCGTTAAGGGTCTCCGTGCGTATGCATAAGATGAACTAAATTCGAAAATTGGGAATTGTAATTCGTCGTCATAAATGGTTATTGTAAACCATAGACGTGATTCATAATTTGTCTTCGTAATTTTTATGGTAATGACACTGAAAGAGTAATGGTATTAAAATGGCAATGCTATTAAAATAGTAATGGTAACAACGGAGTAGGGTTTTCCCTCAGCTGAATAAAATCAACTGTCGACAACGTTCGTCTGAGCAAAATCCTTAATAAATATATAGATAAAAATAATTCAAATGAATATAAAATCAACTAAAATAATCTCACCAAAAAATTTAAACTATTTTTGACAGAAAATTGCCCTCACAGAAAAAGAAAAGAAACAATAATAATAATAATAGTCATAGTAATAATAATCTATATATTACGCTTGTACCTATATGTGTCACGCGGTGAAGTCACGGGAGCAAAGCCTTCCAAAATTGCTGACGACTGATTGGCTTCGAGCGAAACAAGAATGGTGACGTCACGGCAACGGAGACAACTTATTGGCCGAGAGCGGTGACGTCACGGCAAAAAGGAGACGACTGATTAGCTGCCAGCTAAGCGACAGTGGTGACGTCACGGCAACGGAGACGACTTATTGGCCGAGAGCGGTGACGTCACGTCTCAGAACCCATTGGAAAGCCTTTAGATCCAGTTAATCTTTTAAATCTCGTGAATCTTTAGATATCGCTGATCTTTTAGGTCTTTTGAATCTTTTAGATCTTTTGGGTCTCTTAGATCTTGTGAATCTTTTAGATCTTGTAGATCTTTTTGATCTTTTTTTTCATCTTGTGGATCTTTCAGATCTAGTGAATTTTTAGATCTTGAGGGTGTTGAAGTTCTTCAAGCTCCTGAAGGTCTGGAAGATCTCTAAGGTCTTGAAGTTCTTGAAGTTCCTGAATCTCCTGAAACTCATGACGGACACGATGATCTCGAAGGTCTTGATGCATGTGTAGAGTTTGTTATGACGACACCGTCTCACTGGCTGGTGAGTAGGCTGGAAGGTCACTGAAGAGAGTCTGTGAAATGTCCAACTTGGATAAAGCAATTGTTCGAGCGTTTTAATCTAATCGTGGCCAAAGCAAAGGAATTATCTTTACTAGAAATATTGCTTATAGAGAAGTGTTGTAAATTTATAATAGATCTATTTCACTGTATTGTTTTTTCACTGAATTGAACGAATGCAAGCATTGAGGAACAATATGAACAATCAAGAGAGAGAAAACCATCTTAAAAATTTGCGGAAGAGATTTACAGCGCGTCCGACATGACGTCACGGTGCAAAGGAACCGAAGTAGTTTTATTCTGGCTAAAGACAGACGATTTTATTCACCTATTTATCACATTCTTTCGTGAGAGAGAGACGATGGGAGAATTTGACGACAACGTCGGGAGACTTTGACGATTCCTTTGGGAGA